>NC_086444.1:906087522-906377522 GCF_028390025.1 Pseudophryne corroboree | reverse complement strand
GATGCTGGGGTTCCTGAAAGGACCATGGGGATTATACCAAAGCTCCCAAACGGGCGGGAGAGTGCGGATGACTCTGCAGCACCGAATGAGAGAACTCCAGGTCCTCCTTTGCCAGGGTATCAAATTTGTAAAAATTTACAAACGTGTTCTCCCCTGACCACGTAGCTGCTCGGCAGAGTTGTAATGCCGAGACCCCTCGGGCAGCCGCCCAAGATGAGCCCACCTTCCTTGCGGAATGGGCCTTAACAGATTTAGACTGTGGCCGGCCTGCCACAGAATGTACAAGTTGAATTTTGTTACAAAACCAACGAGCAATCGACTGCTTAGAAGCAGGTGCACCCAACTTGTTGGGTGCATACAGTATAAACAGCGAGTCAGATTTTCTGACTCCAGCCGTCCTTTAAATGTATATTTTTTAAGGCTCTGACAACGTCCAACAACTTGGAGTCCTTCAAGTCGTCTGTAGCCGCAGGCACTACAATAGGCTGGTTCAGGTGAAACGCTGATACCACCTTAGGGAGAAAATGCGGACGCGTCCGCAGCTCTGCCCTATGTCGAATGGAAAATTAAATAAGGGCTTTTATAAGACAAAGCCGCCAGTTCAGATACTCTCCCGACCGAAGCCAGGGCCAGTAACATAGTCACTTTCCATGTGAGATATTTCAAATCCACATTCTTTAGTGGTTCAAACCAATTGGATTTGAGGAAATCTAAAACTACATTTAGATCCCACGGTGCCACCTTAGGCACCACAGGAGGCTGTATATGCAGTACTCCTTTGATAAAAATCTGGACCTCAGGGACTGAGGCCAATTCTTTGTGGAAGAATATTGATAGGGCCGAAATTTGAACCTTAATAGATCCCAATTTGAGACCCATAGACAATCCTGATTGCAGGAAATGTAGGAAAACGACCCAGTTGAAATTCCTCCATCGGAGCACTCCGCTGCTCGCACCACGCAACATATTTTCGCCAAATACGGCGATAATGCTTCGCGGTGACTTCCTTCCTTGCCTTTATCAAGGTAGGAATGACTTCTTCTGGAATGCCTTTTCCTTTTAGGATCTGGCATTCAACGCCATGCCGTCAAACGCAGCCGCGGTAAGTCTTGAAAAAGACAAGGACCCTGCTGAAGCAGGTCCCTTCTCAGAAGTAGAGGCCACGGATCGTCCGTGACCATCTCTTGAAGTTCCGGGTACCAAGTTCTTCTTGGCCAATCCGGAGCCACTAGTCTTACTCCTCTTTGCCGTATAATCCTCAATACCTTTGGTATGAGAGGCAGAGGAGGAAACACATATACCGACTGGTACACCCAAGGTGTTACCAGCTCGTCCACAGCTATTGCCTGCGGATCTCTTGACCTGGCGCAATACCTGTCCAGTGTTTTGTTGAGGCGAGACGCCATCATGTCCACCATTGGTTTTACCCAACGGTTTAATAGCATGTGGAAAACTTCTGGATGAAGTCCCCACTCTCCCGGGTGAAGGTCGTGTCTGCTGAGGAAGTCTGCTTCCCAGTTGTCCACGCCCGGGATGAATACTGCTGACAGTGCTATCACGTGATTCTCCGCCCAGCGAAGGATCCTGGCAGCTTCTGCCATTTCCCTCCTGCTTCTTGTGCCGCCCTGTCTGTTTACATGGGCGACTGCCGTGATGTTGTCCGACTGGATCAACACCGGTCTTCCTTGAAGCAGAGGTTCCGCCTGGCTTAGAGCATTGTAGATTGCTCTTAGTTCCAGAATGCTTATGTGAAGAGACTTTTTCAGGCTCGACCACACTCCCTGGAAATTTCTTCCCTGTGTGACTGCTCCCCAGCCTCTCAGGCTGGCATCCGTGGTCACCAGGATCCAATCCTGTATGCCGAATCTGCGGCCCTCCAATAGATGAGCCTCCTGCAACCACCACAGAAGGGATACCCTTGTCCTCGGCGACAGGGTTATCCGCAGGTGCATCTGAAGATGCGACCCTGACCATTTGTCCAACAGATCCCTTTGCATGGAATCTGCCGAAAGGGATTGCTTCGTAAGAAGCTACCATTTTTTCCCAGGACTCTTGTGCATTGATGTACAGACACCTTTCCTGGTTTTAGGAGGTTCCTGACCAGGTCAGATAACTCCTTGGCTTTTTCTTCGGGAAGAAAAACCTTTTTCTGAACTGTGTCCAGAATCATCCCCAGGAACAGCAGACGAGTTGTCGGCATTAATTGGGATTTTGGAATATTCAGAATCCATCCGTGCTGCTTTAGCACCTCTTGAGATAGTGCTAAACCCATCTCTAGCTGTTCTCTGGACCTTGCCCTTATTAGGAGATCGTCCAAGTATGGGATAATTAATACGCCTTTTCTTCGAAGAAGAAATATTATCTCGGCCATTACCTTTGTAAAGACCCGAGGTGCCGTGGACAAACCAAACGGCAGCGTCTGAAACTGATAGTGACAGTTTTGTACAACGAACCTGAGGTACCCCTGGTGTGAGGGGTAATTGGAACGTGGAGATACGCATCCTTGATGTCCAAGGATACCATAAAGTCCCCTTCTTCCAGGTTCGCTATCACTGCTCTGAGTGACTCCATCTTGAACTTGAACTTCTTTATGTATAGGTTCAAGGACTTCAGATTTAGAATAGGCCTTACCGAGCCATCCGGCTTCGGTACCACAAATAGAGTGGAATAATACCCCTTCCCTTGTTGTAGAAGAGGTACCTTGACTATCACCTGCTGAGAATACAGCTTGTGAATGGCTTCCAAAACCGTCTCCCTTTCTGAGGGGGACGTTGGTAAAGCAGACTTCAGGAAACGGCGAGGTGGCTCTGTCTCTAATTTCAACCTGTACCCCTGAGATATTATCTGCAGGATCCAGGGATTTACCTGCGAGTGAGCCCACTGCGCGCTGTAATTTTTGAGACGACCGCCTACCGCCCCCGAGTCCGCTTGCGAAGCCCCAGCGTCATGCTGAGGCTTTTGTAGAAGCCGGGGAGGGCTTCTGTTCCTGGGAAGGAGCTGCCTGTTGCTGTCTCTTCCCTCGTCCTCTGCCTCGTGGCAGATATGAATAGCCCTTTGCTCTCTTATTTTTAAAGGAACGAAAGGGCTGCGGTTGAAAGGTCGGTGCCTTTTTCTGTTGGGGAGTGACTTGAGGTAGAAAGGTGGATTTCCCGGCCGTAGCCGTGGCCACCAAATCCGATAGACCGACCTCAAATAACTCCTCTACGCATCGCCTGTCCACTGTCGTGTCCATAAAGCTCTTCTGGCCGAAATGGACATAGCACTTACCCGTGATGCCAGTGTGCAGATATCTCTCTGTGCATCACGCATATAAAGAAATGCATCCTTTATTTGTTCTAACGACAGTAAAATATTGTCCCTGTCCAGGGTATCAATATTTTCGATCAGGGACTCTGACCAAACTACCCCAGCACTGCACATCCAGGCAGTCGCAATAGCTGGTCGTAGTATAACACCTGCATGTGTGTATATACCTTTTTGGATATTTTCCATCCTCCTATCTGATGGATCTTTAAGTGCGTCCGTCTCAGGAGAGGATAACGCCACTTGTTTTGATAAGCGTGTTAGCGCTTTGTCCACCCTAGGAGGTGTTTCCCAGCGCTCCCTAACCTCTGGCGGGAAAGGGTATAAAGCCAATAACTTCTTTGAAATTAGCAGTTTTTTATCGGGGCACCCCACGCTTCATCACACACGTCATTTAATTCTTCTGATTCGGTAAAAACTACTGGTAGTTTTTTCACACCCCACATAATACCCTGTTTAGTGGTACCTGTAGTATCAGCTAAATGTAACATCTCCTTTATTGCCAAAATCATATAACGTGTGGCCCTACTGGAAAATACGGTTGATTCGTCACCTTCACCACCGGAATCAGTGCCTGTGTCTGGGTCTGTGTCGACCGACTGAGGCAAGGGACGTTTTACAGCCCCTGACGGTGTTTGAGGCGCCTGGACAGACACTAATTGAGTGTCCGGCCGCCTCATGTCGGCAAACGACTGCTTAAGCGAGTTGACGTTATCCCGTAATTCCACAAATAAAGGCATCCATTCTGGTGTCGACCCCCTAGGAGGTGACATCCTCATATTTGGCAATTGCTCCGCCTCCACACCAATAACGTCCTCATACATGTCGACACACACGTACCGACACACAGCAGACACACAGGGAATGCTCTATACGAAGACAGGACCCACTAGCCCTTTGGGGAGACAGAGGGAGAGTCTGCCAGCACACACCAAAAAGCGCTATATATGACAGGGATAGCCTTATGATTAAGTGCTCCCTTATAGCTGCTTTTATATTAATATATTGCCATTTATTCTGCCCCCCCTCTCTGTTATACCCTGTTTCTGTAGTGCAGTGCAGGGGAGAGACCTGGGAGCCTTCCTGACCAGCGGAGCTGTGACAGAAAATGGCGCCGTGTGCTGAGGAGATAGGCCCCGCCCCTTTTTCGGCGGGCTCGTCTCCCGCTATTTAGTACATTTAGGCAGGGGTAAATATCTCCATATAGCCTCTGGGGCTATATGTGAGGTATTTTTAGCCTTTTTAAAGGTTTTCATTTGCCTCCCAGGGCGCCCCCCCCCAGCGCCCTGCACCCTCAGTGACTGCCGTGTGAAGTGTGCTGAGAGGAAAATGGCGCACAGCTGCAGTGCTGTGCGCTACCTTAAGAAGACTGCAGGAGTCTTCAGCCGCCGATTCTGGACCTCTTCTTGCTTCAGCATCTGTGAGGGGGCCGGCGGCGTGGCTCCGGTGACCATCCAGGCTGTACCTGTGATCGTCCCTCTGGAGCTTCATGTCCAGTAGCCAAGAAGCCAATCCATCCTGCACGCAGGTGAGTTCACTTCTTCTCCCCTCTGTCCCTCGTTGCAGTGATCCTGTTGCCAGCAGGAATCACTGTAAAATAAAAAACCTAAGCTAAACTCTCTAAGCAGCTCTTTATGAGAGCCACCTAGAATTGCACCCTTCTCGGCCGGGCACAAAAATCTAACTGGAGTCTGGAGGAGGGTCATAGGGGGAGGAGCCAGTACACACCACCTGACCTGTAAAAGCTTTACTTTTGTGCCCTGTCTCCTGCGGAGCCGCTATTCCCCATGGTCCTTTCAGGAACCCCAGCATCCACTTAGGACGATAGAGAAATAAAAAATAAGAATTTACTTACCGATAATTCTATTTCTCGGAGTCCGTAGTGGATGCTGGGGTTCCTGAAAGGACCATGGGGAATAGCGGCTCCGCAGGAGACAGGGCACAAAAAAGTAAAGCTTTACTAGGTCAGGTGGTGTGCACTGGCTCCTCCCCCTATGACCCTCCTCCAGACTCCAGTTAGGTACTGTGCCCGGACGAGCATACACAATAAGGGAGGCATTTTGAATCCCGGGTAAGACTCATACCAGCCACACCAATCACACCGTACAACTTGTGATCTAAACCCAGTTAACAGTATGATAACAGAAAGGGCCTCTTAAAGATGGCTCCTTAACAATAACCCGAATTAGTTAACAATAACTATGTACAAGTATTGCAGATAATCCGCACTTGGGATGGGCGCCCAGCATCCACTACGGACTCCGAGAAATAGAATTATCGGTAAGTAAATTCTTATTTTCTCTATCGTCCTAAGTGGATGCTGGGGTTCCTGAAAGGACCATGGGGATTATACCAAAGCTCCCAAACGGGCGGGAGAGTGCGGATGACTCTGCAGCACCGAATGAGAGAACTCCAGGTCCTCCTTTGCCAGGGTATCAAATTTGTAAAATTTTACAAACGTGTTCTCCCCCGACCACGTAGCTGCTCGGCAGAGTTGTAATGCCGAGACCCCTCGGGCAGCCGCCCAAGATGAGCCCACCTTCCTTGTGGAGTGGGCTTTTACAGTTTTAGGCTGTGGCAGGCCTGCCACAGAATGTGCAAGTTGAATTGTGTTACAAATCCAACGAGCAATCGACTGCTTAGAAGCAGGTGCGCCCAACTTGTTGGGTGCATACAATATAAACAGCGAGTCAGATTTTCTGACTCCAGCCGTCCTTGAAATGTATATTTTTAAGGCTCTGACAACGTCCAACAACTTGGAGTCCTCCAAGTCGCTAGTGGCCGCAGGCACCACAATAGGTTGGTTCAGATGAAATGCTGATACCACTTTAGGGAGAAAATGCGGACGAGTCCGCAGTTCTGCCCTATCCGAATGGAAGATTAGATAAGGACTTTTATAAGATAAAGCCGCCAATTCAGATACTCTCCTGGCAGAGGCCAGGGCTAGTAACATAGTCACTTTCAATGTGAGATATTTCAAATCCACCTTTTTCAATGGTTCAAACCAATGGGATTTGAGGAAATCTAAAACTACATTTAGATCCCACGGTGCCACCGGAGGCACCACAGGAGGCTGTATATGCAGTACTCCCTTGACAAAAGTCTGGACCTCAGGGACAGAGGCCAATTCTTTTTGGAAGAATATTGACAGGGCCGAAATTTGAACCTTAATGGATCCCAATTTGAGACCCATAGATAATCCTGATTGCAGGAAATGTAGGAAACGACCCAGTTGGAATTCCTCCGTCGGAACACTCCGATCCTCGCACCACGCTACATATTTTCGCCAAATGCGGTGATAATGTTTCACGGTGACTTCCTTCCGTGCCTTAATCAAGGTAGGAATGACTTCTTCTGGAATGCCTTTCCCTTTTAGGATCTGGCGTTCAACCGCCATGCCGTCAAACGCAGCCGCGGTAAGTCTTGAAAAAGACAGGGACCCTGCTGTAGCAGGTCCCTTCTCAGAGGTAGAGGCCACGGTTCGTCCGTGAGCATCTCTTGAAGTTCCGGATACCAAGTCCTTCTCGGCCAATCCGGAACCACTAGTATTGTTCTTACTCTTCTTTGCCGTATGATCTTCAATACCTTTGGTATGAGCGGCAGAGGAGGAAACACATACACTGACTGGTACACCCAAAGAGTTACCAGTGCGTCCACAGCTATTGCCTGTGGATCTCTTGACCTGGCGCAATATTTGTCCAGTTTCTTGTTGAGGCGAGACGCCATCATGTCTACAATTGGTCTTTCCCAACGGTCTATTAACATGTTGAAGACTTCTGGATGTAGACCCCACTCTCCCGGATGAAGATCGTGTCTGCTGAGGAAGTCTGCTTCCCAGTTGTCCACGCCCGGGATGAACACTGCTGACAGTGCTATCACGTGATTCTCCGCCCAGCGAAGAATCTTGGCAGCTTCTGCCATTGCACTCCTGCTTCTTGTGCCGCCCTGCCTGTTTACATGGGCGACCGCCGTGATGTTGTCCGACTGAATCAACACCGGCTTTCCTTTCAGGAGAAGTTCCGCCTGGCTTAGAGCATTGTAGATTGCTCTTAGTTCCAGAATGTTTATGTGAAGAGACTTTTCCAGACTCGTCCATACTCCCTGGAAGTTTCTTCCTTGTGTGACTGCTCCCCAGCCTCTCAGGCTGGCGTCCGTGGTCACCAGGATCCAATCCTGAATGCCGAATCTGCGGCCTTCTAATAGGTGAGCCTTCTGCAACCACCACAGAAGTGACACCCTTGTCTTTGGTGACAGGGTTATTCGCAGGTGCATCTGCAGATGCGACCCTGACCATTTGTCCAACAGATCCCTTTGGAATATTCTTGCATGGAACCTGCCGAATGGAATTGCTTCGTAAGAAGCCACCATTTTTCCCAGGACTCTTGTGCATTGATGTACTGACACCTTTCCTGGTTTTAGGAGGTTCCTGACCAGATCGGATAACTCCTTGGCTTTTTCCTCTGGAAGGAAAACCTTTTTCTGAACCGTGTCCAGAATCATTCCTAGGAACAGCAGACGAGTTGTCGGGATTAAATGGGATTTTGGAATATTCAGAATCCACCCGTGTTGTCTTAGCACCTCTTGAGATAGTGCTAAAGCTGTCTCCAGCTGTTCTCTGGACCTTGCCCTTATTAGGAGATCGTCCAAGTATGGGATAACTAATACGCCTTTTCTTCGAAGAAGAATCATCATCTCGGCCATTACCTTGGTAAAGACCCGAGGCGCCGTGGACAATCCGAACGGCAGCGTCTGAAACTGATAGTGACAGTTTTGAACAATGAACCTGAGGTACCCCTGGTGTGCGGGGTAAATCGGAACGTGTAGATACGCATCCTTGATGTCCAAGGATACCATAAAGTCCCCTTCTTCCAGGTTCGCTATCACTGCTCTGAGTGACTCCATCTTGAACTTGAACTTTTTTATGTAGAGGTTCAAGGACTTCAGATTTAGAATAGGCCTTACCGAGCCATCCGGCTTCGGTACCACAAATAGAGTGGAATAATACCCCTTTCCTTGTTGTAATAGGGGTACTTTGACTATCGCCTGCTGAGCGTACAGCTTGTGAATGGCTTCCAACACCCTCTCCCTTTCGGAAGAGACGGTTGGTAAGGCAGACTTCAGGAAACGATGAGGAGGATCCGTCTCTAATTCCAACCTGTACCCCTGAGATATTATCTGCAGGATCCAGGGGTCTACCTGCGAGTGAGCCCACTGCGCGCTGTAATTTTTGAGACGGCCGCCCACTGTCCCCGAGTCCGCTTGAGAGGCCCCAGCGTCATGCTGAGGTTTTTGCAGGAGCCGGGGAGGGCTTCTGTTCCTGGGAAGGAGCTGCCTGTTGGTGTCTCTTCCCTCTTCCTCTGCCTCGTGGCAGGTACGACAAACCCTTTGCTCTCTTATTTTTGTAGGAGCGAAAAGGCTGCGGTTGAAAGGTCGGTGCCTTTCTCTGTTGGGGAGTGACTTGAGGTAAAAAAGTGGATTTCCCGGCAGTAGCCGTGGCCACCAAGTCTGATAGACCAACTCCAAATAACTCCTCCCCTTTATACGGCAAAACCTCCATGTGACGTTTTGAATCCGCATCGCCTGTCCACTGTCGTGTCCATAAGGCTCTTCTGGCTGAAATGGACATAGCACTCACCCGAGATGCCAGTGTGCAAATATCCCTCTGTGCATCACGCATATAGATAAATGCATCCTTTATTTGTTCTAACGACAGTAAAACATTGTCCCTATCTAGGGTATCAATATTTTCAATCAGGGATTCTGACCAAACTACTCCAGCACTGCACATCCAGGCAGTTGCTATAGCTGGTCGTAGTATAACACCTGCATGTGTGTATATATTCTTTTGAATAACTTCCATCTTTCTATCTGATGGATCCTTAAGTGCGGCCGTCTCAGGAGAGGGTAACGCCACTTGTTTAGATAAGCGTGTGAGCGCCTTGTCCACCTTAGGGGGTGTTTCCCAGCGCGCCCTAACCTCTGGCGGGAAAGGGTATAATGCCAATAACTTTTTTGAAATTATCAACTTTTTATCAGGAGCAACCCACGCTTCATCACACACGTCATTTAATTCTTCTGATTCAGGAAAAACTGTTTGTAGTTTTTTCACACCATACATAATACCCTGTTTTACGGTATCTGTAGTATCAGCTAAATGTAACGTCTCCTTCATTGCCAAAATCATATAACGTGTGGCCCTACTGGAAAATACGTTTGAATTTCTACCGTCGTCACTGGAATCAGTGCCTGTGTCTGGGTCTGTGTCGACCGACTGAGGCAAAGGGCGTTTTACAGCCCCTGACGGTGTTTGAGGCGCCTGGACAGGCATTAATTGATTGTCCGGCCGCCTCATGTCCTCAACTGACTGTTTAAGGGAAGATAAACCATCACGTAATTCCACAAATAAAGGCATCCATTCTGGTGTCGACCCCCTGGGGGGTGACATCTGCATATTTGGCAATTGCTCCGCCTCCACACCAATATCGTCCTCATACATGTCGACACCCCGTACCGACACACACCGCAAACTCACAGGGAATGCTCTAATGAAGACAGGACCCACTAGCCCTTTTGGGGAGACAGAGGGAGAGTCTGCCAGCACACACCACAAAGCGCTATATATACAAGGGATATCCTTATATTAAGTGCTCCCTTATAGCTGCTTTAATATATAATATATATATATATAGCCATTAATGTGCCCCCCCTCTCTGTTTTACCCTGTTTCTGTAGTGCAGTGCAGGGGAGAGACCTGGGAGCCGTCCTGACCAGCGGAGCTGTGACAGAAAATGGCGCCGTGTGCTGAGGAGATAGGCCCCGCCCCTTTTTCGGCGGGTTCTTCTCCCGCTATTTTTCCAGTCAGGCAGGGGTTAAATATCTCCATATAGCCCCTATGGGCTATATGTGAGGTATTTTTAGCCTTGTATAAGGTTTATATTTGCCTCTCAGAGCGCCCCCCCCCAGCGCTCTGCACCCTCAGTGACTGCCCAGTGAAGTGTGCTGAGAGGAAAATGGCGCACAGCTGCAGTGCTGTGCGCTACCTTATGAAGACTGAGGAGTCTTCAGCCGCCGGTTTCCGGACCTCTTCACGCTTCAGCATCTGCAAGGGGGTCGGCGGCGCGGCTCCGGGACCGGACTCCACGGCTGGGCCTGTGTTCGATCCCTCTGGAGCTAATGGTGTCCAGTAGCCAAGCAGCAAATCCACTCTGCATGCAGGTGAGTTTACTACTTTCCCCCTAAGTCCCACGTTGCAGTGATCCTGTTGCCAGCAGGACTCACTGTAAAGAAAAAAACCTAAACTAAACTTTCTCTAAGCAGCTCTTTAGGAGAGCCACCTAGATTGCACCCTTCTCGTTCGGGCACAAAATCTAACTGGAGTCTGGAGGAGGGTCATAGGGGGAGGAGCCAGTGCACACCACCTGACCTAGTAAAGCTTTACTTTTTTGTGCCCTGTCTCCTGCGGAGCCGCTATTCCCCATGGTCCTTTCAGGAACCCCAGCATCCACTTAGGACGATAGAGAAAAGTACATGTGGGAAGAAGTCCCTGCTCGTGAGAGCTTACATTCTAAAGGGGAGGGGCACACAAACAGTGGTGACACAGATGGGGTAGAAAGTGAGCGTGGGCCACAGAAGGCTTAGGAAGAGAGACAGCTGGGCTTGGTGAAGAAGTGTGTCTTGAGCAATCACTGCAATGCACCCTGCATTATATGGCAGTCACTGCAACGCTGTCTGCATTACATGGCGTTCACTGCAATGCTCCCTGCATTATATGCTAGTCATTGCAATGTTCTCTGTATAATATGTAGAGCATTGCAACGCCTTCTGCCACACCTACTCAGCTTTGTACCGCCTCCCTTCAGTGGGCTCCTACCATTGCATTTCCCTTGTGGACCTTTCATGCCCCATTCTGACACTGGTTCCCGGACACTGGGGCACACGGGAGTTCTATGCACATCATCAACTTGGGTTCACATGGGTAAATTATGCTGAAGTGCTTTGTATGGACTTAAGGTGCATACACACTAGACGAAGTTGACCTATGAGCGACGTCATCTAGTGTTTCCCCTTCCGGGACGGGCGGACGGCAGCCCGGCAAACACACTGAGGATATGACCATTCATATCGCTCAGTGTAGTCACGCAGCAGCTGGGCCATGCAGGCAGCTCCTGGACGACAGTCCAGATTGAGCATGCATATACTGCCGACACCGAGGGTCATTAACGAATCGTGGTGCTGTCGCCGGCATACACACTTGCCGAGAAAGTGAACGACGTCGCTCAGGAAGGGAGAAAATGAGTGACGCCGTTCATTTTATCCGCAAGTGTGTATGCACCTTAAGTCAAGCAGAAGCTTCCTGGTGCTATCAGGAGCACTTTAACACATGAAGCATCAGGAAAACTTCTGTGTGAAGTAATCCATACAAAGCAATTCAACAGAATGTACCCCCAAGTTGGTGCTATGTCCCAATTTGTCCCCAGCTGCTCTGCTGAGACATCTGACTACTCCATACCTACTGTTTTAATCCCCACGTATGTTAACGACTAGGACATATATAAACAATACAAATCAAAGGATAATAGTAATTCATACTATGGGTGGTGTTGGATTTCTTAATTGCATAAGTAATGCTGCGCCCAATATAAAGACTGAGGTAAATGATAATTAAATGGGCTCCACTGGAAACACCAGTGATAACAGGCTAAGGTCTATATAGTGGGAGCCCATAACAAGGTCTATAAACTTACTTGAAATGGGAAACTATCAACTACTCACTGCAAGCATAAAATGCAAGTATCTGACTGAGCAAATTTCTGGTTTAAATAATATAACACAGCATTGCTCACACATGACACATGCCAATGAAGTGCATACACACTGCACAATGCTCCATGGGACAGCTAAAGTGTGCTAGATGAACTAGGACAACAGATATGATCAGTCAGGGAACACACAGACCGGCTCAGCTGCCACCAGATCACGATGACAGCCAGCAACGGGTAAGATACGAGCGCCCCAGAAACACCATCACCCCCCACGCTTCCTCTCACCGGTCTGGGTGAGTCCTCCTTCCCCTCATTCCCCGCTGTACAGCTCGGATCACCGCCGCACCCGGCCCTGACAGCCAGCCTCCGTCGCCATCTTGCTCAGCGTATAACGAGTCGACACACTCTCCGGTAACGTGACATCACTGGAGGCGGGGCACCAAGGCGGCTATTGGTAAGGTTAGCCAATAGTAACTGAGCAAGGAAATGCCGCAGCCAATCACAGACCCCATGGCAGGTCATAACAAAGCCCGTAAACATTTAACGTGAGGTGAGCCTGAAAGCCGGCCGGGCGGCGACGCTTGTGTGTAGCTGCGAGCGGAATGAGGGTGCGAGTGAAAGGCGAGCCTGAGCCGGGGGTGAGTGTGCGTGCAAGGCGAGCCTGGGCCGGCTGTGCTGCTGCTGCGCTTGTTCTGACTGAGGGTGTGTGAGCTCCGCTGTATTCATGTGGTGAACTTGCACTCATATACTGCCAGTGCTGAAATCGTATTACAAAGTGCCTGGCAGTATTACTACGGCGGCAGTTCTCACAAGGAATGGGAATATGTATTTTAGACCTGATTCAGAGGTGGGGGACATTTGTGTAAGAGGCACGGGGGTGGGGCCCTGGAGAACAAAATTCGGATCGATCACTTACCAGGCCTACGTACCGCACGCCTCCCGTCCTCCACCTTCAGTCCGTCGAGGTAGCTCAGACGATACTGGCACACGTTCAAACACGGAGAAGAACTTCCTGGGTCACCTGAAACGAATATAGGGGGGGGGGGGGGGGGGGGGCACACGACGCTGGGGTGGCCTACACTGGGCTCAGTGGAGGGTCATCATTGGCACTTGTGGCCTCAGACTGGGCGCCCCCGTAGTGGTGCGGAGCACCAGGGGCGACCCTGAACGAAAACGCCCAAAGGGGAAGTGGGGGAGGGGCAACATACACCACAAACACACACGAAACACCTTTATGCTCACCAGCTATATACTCGCTTCCGCCAGACGACTGGCCCTTCTTCTTTGCTCCTGTAAGAGAACACACAACACAGCCCACGGGACGTGGCGCTGCTTACGCTTTATGACGGAGAGACACTTATACAAAGGTTATAGCACAACACCGTAATACTGTTTCAACCTTGTGGTACTCACCAACGCGTACTTCCGACAGCCTACCTTTCATGGGGGCCTGGCTGTGGGGAAAACTGAGAACTCATCACACATGCGGCGTAGCGCCAACTTGCGCGAACCTGCGGCGTAGCGCCGACTTCAGCAACCTGCGGCCTATCGCCGACTTCAGCAACCTGCGGCCTAGTGCCGACTTCAGCAACCTGCGGCCTAGCGCCGACTTCAGCAACCTGCGGCCTAGCGCCGACTTCAGCAACCTGCGGCCTTGCGCCGACTTCAGCAACCTGCGGCCTTGCGCCGACTTCAGCAAACTGCGGCCTAGTGCCGACTTCAGCAACCTGCGGCCTAGCGCCGACTTCAGCAACCTGCGGCCTAGTGCCGACTTCAGCAACCTGCGGCCTTGCGCCGACTTCAGCAACCTGCGGCCTTGCGCCGACTTCAGCTCAGGCCTAGTGCCTGTTTTTGCCCCACGGGCCTAGTGCCCGCCTACTGGTGCCACAGGCCGGTGGCCTGACTATCCCCTCGGGCCTAGTGCCCGCTCAACCGTGCCACGGGCCAGGAGGGCCCGTCCAGAAATGCCCACGGGCCGGGAGGGCCCGACTTTATGCCCACAGGCCGGAAGGGCCTGACTATGCCCACGGGCCTACTGCCCGATCCCTGGTGGTCTAGGGGAGGGGGGCACCTGCACTTACCCGTCCAAAGGGCCACGGCCGGACCAAGCCTGGTCCGGCCACGCCCACCGCGTTGTCTTCGCCGGAGGCGGGATGGCTCCCACCACCTCCGGGCTTCCTGGAGACTTCACCTGGGCAGCGGTGGCCGGTGCAAGCTCTTTTGCGTTGCACACCGCTGGCCCAGGGCTTCCGAGGACTTCACCCGGCGGGCGGCGGCGTGTAGCAGCTCTTTTGCACGTGCCGCCGCCCTCCAGGACTTCTGGCGCCGTCGTCTCTGTTCCGTCTTCGGGAGCTCTTCGCTGCTCCCTCCCAGCCGACGACTCTGAGCCCTCGCGCCCAGCGCTGGCTAATACAAGCCAGTGCCGGGGGGCGGGGCTATGACGCGGCGAGCCGGGATTGGCTCGCCGCCGCCACTCCCGATTGGCTGCCAGTTCACGAGCCGTGATTGGCTCGCGGCTGGCGCCAAATTCAAAATGCCGGGCAGCGATTGGCGGGGTCTGCGTCCCGGAGGATGCAGGCCCGCCGCCATCACCCGCGTGGAGCGGCGGTGGGTATGCACCGCCGCCCCCACGCCCGCTGCCGAACTCTGCACTCAGCGGGGCAGGTGGAGACCGGACCAGATCCGGTCCCCAGCACCGCCCGAAGCCCGCGCTACCCCCGGCCACATGGGACGGCGCCGGGCCGTCCCAGGTGAGGAGGGACGCGCACGCTAGTAGCAGGGCCAGTGACCGCATGAGTACACTGGCCCTTGCTACATTTGCATCACTGAGAAAATAAGTTAATGTTGCAGGAGGCATCTGAAGGAAAAAAGCGCCTTCTGCCGGCATCGCAGACCTGAATGCTGTGTCTGAAAACGTCACCCGGCCCCATAGCCCTGCATGCTAATATGGACGAGATTGTCCATATTGGCATGCAAGTAGAAGCGACCCGGCACCAACGATGAACGAGCGCGGGGACACCCATCGTTCATCGTTGGTGCCTACACACTGAATGATATGAACGAGTTAACGAGAACGTTCATATCGTTAAGTTAGGTCTATAGGGCCCTACACATTGGCCGAGCTGCCCGACGGCGGATACTGCCGACGGGCGACCCGGCGGCGGAGGGGCAGTGATTCCGTCACCCGGCTCCATAGCAGTGCTGGCAAATATGGACGAGATCGTCCATGTTGGCCTGCATGTACAGCCGACGGGGGACCAGCGATGAACGAGCGCGGGACCGCGCATCGTTCATCGCTGGTGCCTCCACACTGAAAGATGTGAATGGCATCTAGTTCATTAATGAACAAGATCGTTCATATCTTTCAGTATTCTCTCCCAGTGTGTAGGGCCCATTAAGGGCCCTACAGACTTGGCGAGAACGATGATCGATATGAATGATATTGTTCAGACATGAACGATAAATCGTTCATATCGGTCAGTGTGTCTGGATGAACCATGTACAGCCCCGTGATTGTTCATCATTGATCTGTCCTCGTTTATACATGCAAGTCAGTTTGGACGATATAGATGTGTGTACTCTCATATCGTCCAAATTGCCCAGCGATATTGTCCAGTTTGTAGACAAAAAAATCATTGGCAAAAAAAAACGATCATCAAGAATATCGTTGATCGGGGGCGTGGCTTAGCTGGCAACCTGAGCAGAAGTGCAACACCACAGCTCTCCCTAAACGGCACTTAAAAAAACCTTTTTACCCCTACTACAACACCCCTATCAAGCCTTAAATCACCCCATAGGCTTTCCTGAACCTGCAGCCGTCATCTGGGGAGCCCGCGGAGTCGGGGAGCGCTTTTAAGCGCTCTTGCGGACTGCGGCCTACCTCCCGAAACGGAAGCCGGGGCCTGGAGTGAAACAGAAGCCGGCGGATCCCGCCCGTCGCACACGGGCTCCACGCTGAGACCGGGCCTCCCTCCCCTCCTGTATCCATCGGGACCAGCACACAAGACCCAGTGACGGACCCTACCAGCAGCGGTGAGTCAGCTCCACGACCGGAGCCAGTCCCGCGATCGTCACACCGGCTGCCCACACAGAGCCGCTGCTTCCCGCCCGCAGCGCCGAGACGCGGAGACCTTGCCCGCCCTGACCGCCCGGCCGCCGGATCATCCCCAGGGGGGGACACGTCACCATCACCTGCCGCACGCCACACGGACCCCAGGTCCCGCCGCAACCCCAGATACCAGCCCTGACTGGGGATAGCTGCCTAGCAGGACGCGTGTCAGCACACTCTCCCTGCGCCATCTCACCCCCGCCTGGCTGCTGAAGTGGTTTCCCCCACTCCTCTACCTCCACGGTCGGAATCCTGAGCTGGAGGAGATCCCTACCTTCCTCCTACAGGCTACGGCTTAGCCCCCATCCAGAATCCAGGGACTCCCCTTGGTCACATTGCAGGAACCAGGGCCCATTAAACCACTGGCTTCATATCAAAACCCATACCAAGGGCTCCCCCCAGTGGTCAACCTGAAGTAACTTACTCATGGAAAGGAAAATATCTCAGCTTATATAAAAGATATTAAATGCTCCCTCCTCGATATCTCAGAGCCTGCGACGTTATATGGTGGGATATCACCGGTTGCCAGGCCTATGTTGAGGCCGTTCTCCTGATGTAGCTCTGAATGATTAATCACCACCACCTTTGAACCCTCTGCTTACCTAACCTCCTCCACACAGTCTCCGGGATACACCGCTTCAGAATGGCGCCGAAAAAGCTTAAAGCGGTACTCCCTCCCAGAGTATCTCTGCCATCCCAGAAAGCAGCCTCTGATCCCTCTACCGCACGTAAGTCCCCAAAAGCCACCTCTGCGACAGACCCTCCCTGCAGAGCTGCGTCTGTTCCGGGGTTCGACCCGGACTCTGAGGCCCCGCTCACGGTCAAAACTCTGTATCAGGCTCTATCAGCGTTTAAAACAGAGCTGACTCAAGATCTCACAGCGGCAGTCCGAGAAGTCAAGACAGAACTGCATGCTATAGGGGAACGCACAGACCATCTGGAACGGAATGTCGAAGAATTGGTCTCGTCCCACAATGACCTCATAGCGGCTCATGATCAACAGCAGAATGACCTGGAGGCATTCAAACTCAAGATGGCGGATATCGAGGACAGATCTCGGCGCAATAACATCAAGATCCGAGGCATTCCTGACTCCGTGCAAAACTCCGAGCTGGAAGATTACGTCACCGCGTTATTTAGGAAGCTCTTGCCCAGGGCTGATCCCAGGGAGCTGCTTATAGACAGGGTCCACAGGCTACCTAAACCACGCTCTGTTCTCCCCTCGCTCCCGCGGGACACGCTCATGAGAGTGCACTTCTTCACGACGAAAGAACGCATCCTAAAGGCGGCAAGGGATTCGAATGCTGATGCGCTTGGTGGATTACAGCTCTTTCCGGATTTCTCGGCTTTGACTTTGGCTAAAAGGCGTTCGTTTCTTCCTGTTACTCTGGCGCTCCGTGATCAAGAGATCAATTATAGATGGGGTTTTCCGGTGAAGCTCATCATCTTCTATGACAATAAATCCTACACAGTTACCTCATTGGAAGCTGGAGTTAAGCTGCTAGCGGAGTGGGATATTGTCGTCACGCAGCCGCCTGGATCCAAGAAACAGTCAACCCTTCAAACGGAGTGGATCGTCGCCTGAAGTCATAACTGTAAACTTGGACTTTGAATGTGGACGTTATGTTGTTCTGTCCAAACAGACAGGGCTAGCCTTTCGCCTAGACGCGGACACGTGAGTCACCCTGTTAATAGATGTAATACAGGAGCCCCGGCTCCATACCCATGGTCTAGTTCATTAGAACATGCGTATATGTTCCCTGTTGTCTTTACATGGTTGGTAGGCATATGAGTACCTGTACATGTCTCTTGTTCTTTTTTTTTCCCTCATCTAGGTTCATAGGTGGTGGTGGCGCTAGGCCACATGTTCCCCCGCGTTAATGTACTACTGCATTTTTTTGCTTTCCTTGCAGTAGTTACGCCGACCCGATATACTGGGTCGTTTTGGTTTGTTCTTACCCTTTTTTCCCCTGTTACTCCCCCCCCCCCCCTCCCTCCCCCTCTCACGACACTCTAACTAATAGCATGAGACAAAATAATTTCTTATATGTATACCGAAATATCTCACCACCCATGGCGTGCCTTAGACCGCCCTGATGATCCAGGTTTTATCCATGAACGTTAAGGGGTTAAACTCCCCTAATAAGCGAAGGTTAGCATTGGACTATTTTGCTAGGCACAAGACAGATGTTATTGCGCTGCAGGAGACGCACTTTTCGTCCTTAGCGCCCCCTACGTTTAAAGACCACAGGTTTCCTATTGGTTATTTTGCAAACGGCCCCTTTAAGAGGAACGGTGTAGCTATATTGTTTAAAAACTCCGTTTCCTTCACTTTACACTCCCAAGTGGCCGATAAAAATGGCCGCTACCTCATCTTGAGTGGCCTTTTAAATGACAAACCTGTAACCTTGGTTTCAGTTTATGCCCCTAACTCAAACCAAGTGGCCTTTATACGCAAATTATGTTTGGTCATACAGAAGAACCGTACAGGCTCGCTCCTTCTCATGGGGGACTTCAACCTGGTCCTTGATCCTAGATTGGACAGGTCTCCCAGGCCTGCCCCGTCTCCTTCAGCCTCCTCTAACGCCCCATGTTTAGCCTTCCGTAATCTCATGGCTGAATTCGACCTCTACGATATTTGGCGAGTGCAAAACCCAACGGGACGTGAGTACACATACTATTCTCCCGTTCACAATTCCTATTCCCGCATTGACTTCCTACTCTCCGATAAATGGACCCTCCAATTCACCAAATTTGCTGATATCCTCCCAATAACCTGGTCAGACCATGCCCCGCTGGTTCTTACATGGGATCTTAATAGTCAGCATGCCCCGCCCCGACCTTGGAGACTTCCACCTCATTTACTGACCAACCCCGTATCAAAAAAAATTATAGTAGATAGTATCATGTCCTACTTGGAATTTAATTCCCCTTCGGACACGTCCACTCTCAATTTCTGGTGCGCATTGAAGGCTGTAGCTAGAGGCGCAGCGATACAGGCAGGAGCCCACATTAAGAAACTTCATCAACAACGCTTGAATGATTTGGAGCGTAAATTGAGGGAACTAGAGGAGAAAAATCAAGCTCGTCCTTCGAGATCTCTCCAGAAAGAGTTAGCCGGTATTAGGTCCCAGCTTCAGACATTGCTTATGGTACGTACCCAGGCCTCATTGAACAGGATGCGGCAGAAATTTTACATGGCAGGGAACAGACCGGGAAAACTACTTGCTCGTAAGCTTAGAGCGCAACAAGCGAGGAATAGAATTAAGCTCATTATGTCCCCAACAGGCACCAAAATATCTAACCCTTTGGAGATATCCAATCAGTTTGCTGACTTCTATTCCCAACTCTATAACCTTGCGTCTGACCCTTCTACCCCGCAGCCCACTCTCCCCTCTATCAATACCTTCCTCGCTGACTTGAAACTCCCTTGCATTACCGACGACCAATTAGAAGTGCTGAATGCCCCCTGGTCCACAGCAGACACGTTAAGGGCAATTAAATCCCTACCAAAAGGTAAAGCCCCGGGCCCTGATGGCTTTCTAAATGATTTTTACGTTTCACTCCAGGACCTCCTGGCCCCATCCCTGGTAACAGTTTATAATGAAATCACTTCTCAGGGCACGCTCCCAACGGAGATGCTGGAGGCACGCATTGTCACGATTCCTAAACCAGGTAAGGACTTGACTTCTTGCCAGAACTACCGCCCCATTGCGCTGTTAAATGGAGACATTAAAATCTATGCTAAATTAATAGCTTACCGACTGAACACTCTCCTCCCCTCCTTGATACACCCCGACCAGGTCGGATTTATCCCGGGTCGACAAGCGTCTGATAATACCCGTAGAGTATTCAACCTCGTAGACTCCATAACTCGTGAACAGGGCCTCCTCCTGTTGTCCTTAGACGCGGAGAAAGCTTTCGACCGCATAAACTGGACCTACATAAGGGAAGTATTATTGAAATTTGGCTTCCGCGACAATATCCTGTCTTCCATACTAGCCCTGTATAGCTCGCCCTCGGCCCGGGTCTTTAGTAATGGTTTCCTCTCTTCCCCTTTCCCAATTTACAATGGCACGCGTCAGGGATGCCCACTCTCACCTCTTATTTTTGTCCTGGCGATTGAGCCCCTGGCTGCTAAGATTCGGGCAGACCCACAATTTCCAGGACTCCACCTCGGCACGGTCCCCCATAAACTATGTTTATTTGCAGATGATGTCCTTTTATTTGTAACTGACCCTTATTCCTCACTCCCGCACTTACATAATATCTTAGATAAGTACTCTGCAGCGTCCTATTATAAATTAAATACAACTAAAACTGACGCCCTACCTATAAATCTCGCCCACTCCATGGCCTCTTTGCGCACCAAATACCCTTACAATTGGCAAACAACCTCGATAAAGTATTTGGGTATTCACATCCCACCATCCTCCTCTTCTGTATTTGACGTTAATCTCCCCCCTTTACTGACTGCGCTACAACTGTCCACCAAATCGTGGCTCAATTATGAGATATCATGGCTGGGCCGCCTGGCCGCCTTTAAAATGTCGCTGCTTCCCAAACTAATGTTTCTGTTCCGTACAATCCCCTTTGTCATCCCCAAGAAATACCTAGACAAGGCTACCACTATCCTCACCAAGTATGTCTGGGCTTTGCGACCGCCTAAATTGTCCCGCGCCAGGATGTCATTACCTAGAAGAGTTGGCGGCCTCGACATGCCTAACCTTTCTCTATACCAAGAAGCTTGCCTCTTGGCTCAGATTAAAGCAATTACTAGCGATACACATTCGGAGTGGACGTGTCTGGAGGGACTGGCTTGCCCCAGGTTCCCCTTGAGAGACCTCTTTTGGCTACCCAAACCCATGCGACCCACAGATCTTCATCTCCTCCCCTCAACTCGAGCCACCCTACAGGTCTGGGACAAACTGACCACCGGCTTATCATCTCCCCTCCATACAGTCCCACGAATTTCCCTACGCACAGTAACCGCCCTAATTCCTAATCTTAATTTGTCAGGTTGGAGCTCTAGGGGGATCGGCCTACTGGGGGACCTGTTCAATGGACCCGTGCTCAGCTCCTTCTCCACCATACAAGAACGCTTTGCTTTGCCTGAATCTGAGAGGCTCAGATTCTATCAAATACAACATTGGTGGAATAGTATACACCTTACTCATTCCCCAATGCACCCAACTATGTCTCAGGCCCTGGGTCGTCTTTCTGGGGATACCTCGGCAGGTGAGATATCCTTTTGGTATAAGACACTACTAGCATTAGCTCCCGTTCTCAAAACTAGAGCCCAAATCAGGTGGGAGGCAGATATTGGTTGTACACTCACCGAACCTCAATGGCAACACATTTTTTTGTCATCCTTTAATATGTCCAAATGCCTAAATCATTCCGAGATGCACGTCAAGTTATTGCACAGGTTATACCTCACACCTGATAGGCTGCACACGATTTGGCCTACCTGCTCGAAGTTTTGCTGGCGTCTCTGCGGTGAGGTGGGCCATCTTTTTCACATTTTTTGGACCTGCCCCTCTATCAAGTCGTATTGGGTCGAGGTGTTTGGACTAATTAACAAAGTACTCGGACTCACTCTATCCCCCACTCCCCTTATCGCTTTACTAAATGTCTACCCGCGCTCCGTGGGTGTTAATCTACACTACGTTTTAGGTCACATTTGTCTTGCAGCCCGTGCAGCCTTGGCTCAGAATTGGAAACAATCTATACCCCCCCCCTTAATGAAAGTCGTACATAAAATCCAGAAGCAATTCTTGATGGAGACTGAGTATATGCCTTGCTCCCTTTCTGCCAAGTCCCCGCTAGTGCGCTGGAAGCCTTGGCTGCTCTTTACCACGGAGGGTGAGGGAGCCAACCTGGTAAGGCGATCCTCCTCCCCGGACACTCACCCCCACACCCCTCCCCTAGAGGGAGACACCCCATCTCCCTGAGCCTAGGATTGCTCAAGGCTCTTGGTTGCAAACTGCATTACTGTGGATCTAATGTTTCTTTTCCTTTACCTTCACTCTGTATGCCCCATTGCATTACGCCCACTGTACTCCTTCTGATACACGTCTGATCAATTTTGAAATGTATGTATAAGTATAAGTATACAAATTGTCTCTCCTATGTTTTTTTTTACTGCTCCCCCCCTCCCCTCCTCCCCCTTTTTCTTCTTTCTGTACCCCTGTTTTGCATAACAAAAAATCTGAATAAAAATCATTGATGAGAAAGAATATCGTTGATCAATAAAATCGCTAACATCGCACAGTGTGTAGGGCCCTTAAGCGTACTCGGAGCCATGGAATCAACATTTGAAGACACAGACCCAGGTCTTGGTACTCCCAGAAAATGTAGGCGACAATACTCCATTTTTAGGAACGCTGCCCGGCACCTCCCCCTCTTTGCCCCCAAACTGCGTGCGACAGCGAAGGACCCGGTCTGCACATGCACACAATCAACCCACCATCAGAGTTGTACACACACCATTGGAGAAGATAACCGCTACAAAAAAAATAGTTGCCATCTCCATGCTGCCGAGAGTTTTTTAATAGCATATATCAGAGCAGAAACAATGGTGCTTTCCACTGGGAGATTCCTTTTACAGTGGCCATAATAGTATGGAGACCTCAAAGAGATAAGAGATTGCCTGCAGTAAGATTTGTGCAGAGGCCAAGTCAAGGGCCTTACACACTAGAAGACATGACCAATGTGAAAGATTAACAATTTGAAAGATGACCAATTTCCCTTGAACTTCCAGGAGTCCTGACAAACGAAATTGAGTGTACACACTAAGCAATTTTTCAAACAATTTGAAAGATGAAAGATATCTTTGGAATTGGCACCTTATTTATATATTTTAATATTGGGGAGGCATTTCTGGGTGTGTGGGCAGGGATGTAGAAGGGGGAACCAATTAAGTTTTTTATCACCCACTGCCTCACCAATTATATTTCTCTAACGTCCTAAGTGGATGCTGGGGACTCCGTCAGGACCATGGGGTTTAGCGGCTCCGCAGGAGACAGGGCACAATAATAAAAGCTTTAGGATCAGGTGGTGTGCACTGGCTCCTCCCCCTATGACCCTCCTCCAAGCCTCAGTTAGATTTTTGTGCCCGGCCGAGAAGGGTGCAATCTAGGTGGCTCTCCTGAGCTGCTTAGAATAAAAGTTTAAGTTAGGTTTTTTATTTTCAGTGAGTCCTGCTGGCAACAGGCTCACTGCTACGAGGGACTTAGGGGAGAGAAGTAAACTCACCTGCGTGCAGGATGGATTTGCTTCTTAGGCTACTGGACACCATTAGCTCCAGAGGGAGTCGGAACACAGGTCTCACCCTGGGGTTCGTCCCGGAGCCGTGCCGCCGACCCCCCTTGCAGATGCCGAAGTTGAAGAGGTCCAGAAACAGGCGGCAGAAGACTTTCAGTCTTCATAAGGTAGCGCACAGCACTGCAGCTGTGCGCCATTGTTGTCAGCACACTTCATACCAGCGGTCACTGAGGGTGCAGGGCGCTGGGGGGGGCGCCCTGGGCAGCAATGTATTATACCTTTTTTATGGCTAAAATACATCACATATAGCCCTTGAGGCTATATGGATGTATTTAACCCCTGCCAGATCTCACAAACTCCGGGAGAAGAGCCCGCCGTTTTAGGGGGCGGGGCCTATTCTCCTCAGCACACGGCGCCATTTTCCTGCTCAGCTCTGCTGTGAGGAAGGCTCCCAGGCTCTCCCCTGCACTGCACTACAGAAACAGGGTTAAAACAGAGAGGGGGGGCACTTATTTGGCGATATGATTACATATGTGAAAATGCTATAAGGGAAAACACTTGTATAAGGGGTTGTCCCTGTATAATTATAGCGTTTTTGGTGTGTGCTGGCAAACTCTCCCTCTGTCTCCCCAAAGGGCTAGTGGGGTCCTGTCCTCTATCAGAGCATTCCCTGTGTGTGTGCTGTGTGTCGGTACGTGTGTGTCGACATGTAGAAGGACGATGTTGGTGAGGAGGCGGAGCAAATTGCCTGTATTGGTGATGTCACTCTCTAGGGAGTCGACACCGGAATGGATGGCTTATTTAGGAAATACGTGATAATGTCAACACGATGCAAGGTCGGTTGACGACATGAGACGGCCGGCAAACAAATTAGTACCTGTCCAGGCGTCTCAGACACCGTCAGGGGCTTGTAAAAACGCCCATTTACCTCAGTTGGTCGACACAGACACGGACACTGACTTCAGTGTCGACGGTGAAGAAACAAACGTATTTTCCTTTAGGGCCACACGTTACATGTTAAGGGCAATGAAGGAGGTGTTACATATTTCTGATACTACAAGTACCACAAATAAGGGTATTATGTAGGGTGGGAATAATCTACTTGTAGTTTTTCCTGAATCAGATAAATTAAAGGGTGTGATGATACGTGGGTTTCCTCCGATAGAAAATTATTGGAGGTATACCCTTTCCCGCCAGAAGTGAGGGCGAGTTGGGAAACACACCTTAGGGTGGATAAGGCGCTCACACGCTTATAAAAACAAGTGGCGTTACCGTCTCCAGATACGGCCGCCCTCAAGGAGCCAGCTGATAGGAAGCTGAAAAATATCCTAAAAAGTATATACACACATACTGGTGTTATACTACGACCAGCAATCGCCTCAGCCTGGATGTGCAGCGCTGGGGGGGCTTGGTCGGATTTCCTGACTGAAAATATTGATACCCTTGACAGGAACAATATTTTATTGACTATAGAGCATTTTAAGGATGCATTTCTATATATGCGAGATGCGCAGAGGGATATTTGCATTCTGACATCAAGAGTAGATGTGATGTCCATATCTGCCAGACGATGTTTATAGACACGACAGTGGTCAGGTGATGCAGATTCCAGACGGCACATGGAAGTATTGCCGTATAAAGGGGCGGTCCATCGGACCTGGTGGCCATGGCAACAGCTGGAAAATCCACTTTTGTTACCCCAAGTCACATCTCAGCAGAAAAGGACACAGTCTTTTCAGTCTCAGTCCTTTCGTACCCATAAAGGCAGGCGGGCAAAAGGCCAGTCATATCTGCCCAGGGTTAGAGGAAAGGGAAGAAGACTGCAGCAGGCAGCCCATTCCCAGGAACAGAAGTCCTCCACAGCTTCTGCCAAGTCCGCAGCATGACGCTGGGGCCATACAAGCGGACTCAGGTGCGGTGGGGGGTCATCTCAAGAGTTTCAGCACGCTGTGGGCTCACTCGCAAGTGGACTCCTGGATCCTACACGTAGTATCCCAGGTGTACATTGGAAATTCGAGACGTCTTCCCCTCACAAGTTCCTGAAGTCTGCTTTACCAACGTCTCCCTCCGACAGGGAGGCAGTATTGGGAAAAAATTCACAGGCTGTATTCCCAGCAGGTGATAATCAAAGTACCCCTCCTACAACAAGGGAAGGGGTATTATTCCACACTATATTGTGGTACTGAAGCCAAACGGCTCGGTGAGATCTAAAAGATTTGAACAATTACATACAAGGGTTCAAATCAAGATGGAGTCACTCAGAGCAGTGATAGCGAACCAGGACGATATGGTGTCACTGGATATCAGGGACGCTTACCTACATGTCCAAATTTTGCCCTTCTCACCAAGGGTATCTCAGGTTCGTGGTACAGAACTGTCACTATCAGTTCAGACGCTGCCGTTTGGATTGTCCACGGCACCCCGGGTCTTTACCATGGTAATGGCCGAAATGATGATTCTTCCTAAAAGAAATATGGACGCTTTCCTGATAAGGGCAAGGTCCAGAGAACAGTTGGCGGTCGGAGTAGCACTATCTCAAGTAGTTCTACGACAGCACGAGTGGATTCTAAATATTCCAAAATCGCAGCTTTTTCCGACGACACGTCTAATGTTCCTAGGAATGATTCTGGACACAGTCCAGAAAAGGATGTTTTCTCCCGGAGAAGAAGGCCAGGGAGTTATCCGAGCTAGTCAGGAACCTCCTAAAACCAGGAAAAGTATCAGTGCATCATTGCACAAGGGTCCTGTGAAAAATGGTGGTTTCTTACAAAGCGATCCCATTCGGTAGATTTCACGCAAGAACCTTTCAGTGGAATCTGCTGGGAAAATGGTCCGGATCGCATCTTCAGATGCATCAGCGGATAACCCTGTCTCCAAGGACAAGGGTGTTTTCTTCTGCGGTGGCTGCAGAGTGCTCATCTATGAAAGGGCCGCAGATTCGACATTCAGGACTGGGTCCTGGTGACCACGGATGCCAGCCTGAGTGGCTGGGGAGCAGTCACACAAGGAAAAAATTTCCAGGGAGTGTGATCAAGTCTGGAGACTTCTCTCCACATAAATATACTGGAGCTAAGGGCAATTTACAAGGCTCTAAGCTTAGCAAGACCTCTGCTTCAAGATCAGCCGGTATTGATCCAGTGGGACAACATCACGGCAGTCGCCCACGTAAACAGACAGGGCGGCACATGAAGCAGGAGGGAAATGGCAGAAACTGCAAGGATTCTTCGCTGGGCGAAAAATCATGTGATAACACTCTCAGCAGTGTTAATTCCGGGAGTGGAAAACTGGGAAGCAGACTTCCTCAGCAGGCATAACCTCCACCCGGGAGAGTGGGGACTTCAGCGGGAAGTCTTCCACATGATTGTAAACCGTTGGGAAAAACCAAAGGTGGACATGATGGCGTCCCGCCTGAACAAAAAACTAGACAGATATTGCGCCAGGTCAAGGGACCCTCAGGCAATAGCGGTGGACGCTCTGGTAACACTGTGGGTGTACCAGTCAGGGTATGTGTTCCCTCCTATGCATCTCATACCAAAAGTACTGAGAATCATAAGAAGGAGATGAGTAAGAACGATACTCGTGGTTCCGGATGGGTCAAGAAGGACTTGGTACCCGGAACTTCAAGAGATGCTCACGGAAGAACCGTGGCCTCTACCTTTAAGAGAGGACCTGCTCCAGCAGGGGCCTTGTCTGTTCCAAGACTTACCGCGGCTGCGTTTGACGGCATGGCAGTTGAACGCCGGATCCTGAAAGGGCATTCCAGATGAAGTCATCCCTACCCTGGTCGAAGCCAGGAAGGATGTAACCGCAAAACATTTTCACCGCATTTGGCGAAAATATGTTGCGTGGTGTGAGGCCAAGAAGGTCCCTACAGAGGAATTCCAACTGGGTCGTTTCCTACATTTCCTGAAAACAGGACTGTCTATGGGCCTAAAATTAGGGTCCATTAAGGTTCAAATTTCGACCCTGTCGAATTTCTTCCAGAAAGAACTGGCTTCAGTGCCTGAAGTTCAGACGTTTGTAAAAGGGGTACTGCATATACAGCCTCCTTTTGTGCCCCCAGTGGCACCTTGGGATCTCAATGTTGTTTTGAGTTTCCTAAAAGTCACATTGGTTTGATCCACTCACCACTGTGGAATTAAAATATTTCACATGGAAGGTGAAGATTCTATTAGCCCTGGCTTCAGCCAGGCGTGTGTCAGAATGGGCGGCTTTATCATATAAAAGCCCTTACTTAATTTTTCATTCTGATAGGGCAGAATTGAGGACTCGTCCTCAATTTCTCCTTAAGGTGTTTTCTGTTTTTCACATGAACCAACCTATTGTGGTACCTGCGGCTACTAGGGACTTGGAGGACTCCAAGTTACTTGACGTTGTCAGGGCCCTGAAAATATATGTTTCCAGGACGACTGGAGTCAGAAAATCTGACTCGCTGTTTAGCGTGTATGCACCCAACAAGATGGGTGTTCCTGCTTCTAAGCAGACGATTGCTCGCTGGATTTGTAGTACAATTCAGCTTGCACATTCTGTGGCAGGCTTGCCACAGCCAAAATCAGTAAAAGCCCATTCCACAAGGAAGTGGGCTCATCTTGGGCGGCTGCCCGAGGGGTCTCGGCTTTACAACTTTGCCGAGCTGCTACTTGGTCAGGGGCACACCCTGACTGAGGAGGACCTGGAGTTCTCTCATTCGGTGCTGCAGAGTCATCCGCACTCTCCCGCCCGTTTGGGAGCTTTGGTATAATCCCCATGGTCCTGACGGAGTCCCCAGCATCCACTTAGGACGTTAGAGAAAATAAGAATTTACTTACCGATAATTCTATTTCTCGTAGTCCGTAGTGGATGCTGGGCGCCCATCCCAAGTGCGGATTGTCTGCAATACTTGTACATAGTTATTGTTACAAAAATCGGGTTATTCTTGTTGTGAGCCATCTTTTCAGAGGCTCCTTCGTTGTTATCATACTGTTAACTGGGTTCAGATCACAGGTTGTACGGTGTGATTGGTGTGGCTGGTATGAGTCTTACCCGGGATTCAATATCCTTCCTTATTATGCACGCTCGTCCGGGCACAGTATCCTAACTGAGGCTTGGAGGAGGGTCATAGGGGGAGGAGCCAGTGCACACCACCTGATCCTAAAGCTTTTATTATTGTGCCCTGTCTCCTGCGGAGCCGCTAAACCCCATGGTCCTGACGGAGTCCCCAGCATCCACTACGGACTACGAGAAATAGAATTATCGGTAAGTAAATTCTTATTTTTCACTGTGCCACCAACGTAATTAAAATTCATTATAATGGGTTCAATATAATATATATTTATATATAGAAAGGCAGGTGTGGCACTCCTGGCGTCTGAGAAACTTAAATGGAGACATGCATTTAAGTTTCTCAGACACCAAGAGTGTGTGAATGCCAAATTGTTTCCTTAAAAATATTTAAAATGCCCGCTCTAATATATATTGTAAACGCCTGCACCTCTTATTACCCTGTGCCATGAATGTGCGCTATACATAGCAAAACACTGCATCCCATTAGAGAAAACAATACACCCACACATTATCTGAGTTCCAAAGCTCATTGATGTATATATTTATTATTAAAAGGATATGGATTCAATATATTACAATGTACAGTATACACATAATTACATGGTTACAACTCACACAGTAAGCAGTTAATACATACAGTTACATACAGTTACAGGCCAGCGATACAATACCATTCCCTCAATGCATCTTATATCTCTCCCTTTCAGCAAATAAATACAGGAACTGGTCTGGCAGCAACTCCATCATCCTCTGGGACAAAACAGCAACTGCCTCCTGTGTGATTGTCACAACTGAGGGCCTGGGCTGACGGGAGGAAGCCTCAGTTGTAGGGGCTGAGGTGAAACTAAACTTGGGAGGTTTAATCAGACCCCTAGACATATGAGTACGGTGTAGGAAGGTTGCCCGAAGGCGTGACCATGACAACCAGGATTAAAAGTCAATAAAAGTTTATTAACAGAACTCCATGAATTCACAGCAGTGGTAAATGAATGAAGATATACAGTAGTAAACATAAAACAGTTCCTGGATCACTATAGGCTTGGCAGAGGCCACAAGGGTACTGGTACTAGAAGGTACAGTTCTTAATGTCCCGGAGATGGAATGTCCTTACCAGACCCTTCCGTAGTAGTGAGAGTAGCCAAGGAACATACCCTTAGGTATGCAGGGATTGGATGACCAATTAAGCAGACTTCAGCGGAGCTATGGATTGGAGGTCAGGATCATGTGACTGGAACCAAGATGGCTGCGCCCATACCGGCCAGTGGAGGGAAACCTTGTTTGTAACACCACATGGAGATTCCTCTGTAATGGCGGCGGTGAACACAGAGAACGCCGACTTGCGTCTCATACCTTCAGCACGGACGGCCGCAGTAGGTGAGGAGTGCCACATACCCTGTAATGCGTTGAGAATACGGAGATGATGCCTGAGGCCCCGCTGGCAGGTGACGCCAAGTCAGTCGCCCGGGCATTAGGAAGACAACATCCACGGATCAGTAGAGATGAGACATGACGTATGAATGCTAGCCACACAGCTGAGAACCGGGCCCAGGAAGCCGGGACAGCCCCAGGAGACACCTGAAAGGTAAATAATGGCGTCCAGATACCCGGATCGTGACAGCACCCCCCCCCCCCCCCTTTAGGAGTGGCCCCAGGACACTTCTTAGGCTTCTAAGGAAATCTGGAGTGGAAATTCCGGACCAAAGTAGGAGCATGGACATCTGAAGCATTGGTCCAAGAGCGTTCCTCAGGACCATAGCCCTTCCAATCAATAAGATATTGTAACTGACCATAGCGGAAACGTGAATCCAGAATCTTGGCAACTTCATACTCAACTCCCCGTTGAGTCTGGACTTTAGGAGCCGAAGGTAGTGCAGAGTGGAATCGATTCAGAATCAGCGGTTTCAGAAGGGAAACATGGAATGTCCTAGGAATTTTCAAGAATGGGGGCAACTGGAGTTTGTAAGCAACAGGATTGATAACTTGTTCAATTTGAAAAGGGCCAATGTAACGAGGTGCAAACTTCATGCTTGGAACTCTTAATCTCAAATTCTTCGTAGACAACCACACACGATCACCCACCTTGAGTGCAGGAATTGCCCTACGCTTCTTATCTGCAAACTTCTTGTATCTGAATGATGCTTTGAGCAGAGCCGCTCGAACATTTTTCCAGTTATTTGAAAACCGGCGCAAGGTGATATCAACTGCTGGTACAGAAGTCGCTGGAAGCGGTTGGAATTCTGGAACTTTAGGGTGGAATCCATAGTTGATGAAGAATGGTGTTGAAGAAGATGAGGAATGATATTGGTTGTTATGGCTGAACTCGGCCCAGGGAAGGAGTTGAACCCAGTCATCTTGAGAGGAAGACACATAGATGCGGAGGAAGGCCTCCAAGTCCTGATTCACCCTCTCAGTTTGACCATTGGTCTGAGGATGGTAAGCTGTAGAAAACTTTAATTTGACCTGGAGGGCTTGACACAAACTTCGCCAGAATTTGGCTACAAATTGTACTCCTCTATCAGAGATGATCTCCTCGGGAAGACCGTGTAATCGGAAGATCTCTTGAATGAATATTTGAGCCAACTTGGAAGCTGACGGAAGACCGGTAAGAGGAATGAAATGTGCCATCTTGGTAAACCGGTCAAACACTACCCAGATGGTATTGAATTTGTTGCACATAGGCAGGTCTGTAACAAAGTCCATCGACAAATGGGTCCACGGTCGACGGGGAACAGATAATGGAACCAGTTGCCCCGCAGGCGACTGGCGGGATACTTTGTGTTGGGCACACTTTGGGCAAGAAGCAATAAACTCCATGACGTCCTTCTTCAGAGTTGGCCACCAATAAGACCTAGAGATGAACTCAAGGGTTTTCTGAATGCCTGTATGTCCGGCAAAACAGGAAGCATGTGCCAAATGCATGAGCTTCTTCCTTAACACTGGCTTCACAAAACTTTTCCCTGGTGGGGGCGTAGAGTCCATCCTTACCGTGGAGAATGCCAACGGATTAATAATAGGATGCTTGTCAGAAGACTCCGACTCATTTTCTTGCTCCCAAGAGCGGGAAAGGGCATCGGCCTTGCGATTCTGAGAGCCCGGACAGAACTGGAGTTTAAAGTCGAACCTGGAAAAGAAAAGTGCCCATCTGGCCTGACGAGGATTAAGACATTGTGCACCTTTCAAATACAAAAGATTCTTGTGATCGGTAAGTATGGTGATCGAATGAGAAGCTTCCTCCAGCAGGTATCTCCACTCCTCCAGAGCGAGTTTGATTGCCAGCAACTCCTGATCGCCAATGGCATAGTTGCGCTCAGCTGGAGAAAACTTCTGGGAGAAGAAGCTGCAAGGATGTAGATGACCGTCTTTAGCTCTCTGGGAAAGTACCGCCCCTACTCCAACGGAAGAGGCATCCACCTCCAGGATGAAAGGAGAACTAACGTCGGATTGTTTCAAAACCGGAGCAGAGATGAATCGTTGCTTTAATAGATGAAAGGCTTGCATAGCTTCTTCAAACCACTTGGACAAAGCACCCTTCTTGGTTAACGCAGTGATAGGTGCCACAATGGTGGAAAAGTCTCGTATAAACTTTCTGTAATAATTGGCGAATCCTAAAAACCTCTGGACCCCTTTGAGGGTTAAAGGTATTGGCCAATTCTGGATTGCTTGTAATTTCTCAGGATCCATTTCTAGTCCGGAACCGGACACAATGTAGCCTAGAAATGGAATGGATTTGACTTCGAAAACACACTTCTCCAATTTGCAATAGAGATGATTGACACGGAGACGGGACAGAACTTCCTTTACCCAGAAACGATGTTCCTCCAGATTATTGGCAAAGATAAGTATATCATCTAGATAAACCACGACATGACGATATAAGATGTCTCTGAAGATCTCGTTCACGAAATGCTGGAAGACAGCTGGAGCATTACTTAATCCGAAAGGCATGACGAGGTACTCATAATGTCCATCATGGGTGTTAAAGGCAGTCTTCCACTTGTCACCCTCTCGGATCCGGATGAGGTTGTAGGCACCCCTCAAATCTAATTTCGTGAAGATGGTTGCTCCGCTGACTCTATCGAAGAGTTCTGTAATCAAAGGTAAAGGATATCGGTTCTTGACGGTGATGTCGTTCAAGCCTCTGTAATCGATGCATGGCCGCAGGCCACCGTCTTCTTAACGAAGAAGAAACCTGCGCCAGCTGGGGAGGAAGAAGGTCGAATGAAACCCTTCGCCAGATTCTCTTTAATATATTCCTCCATAGAATGCGTTTCTGGTAAAGACAACGGATAGGTTCGGCCTCGAGGTGGAACCTTCCCTGGGATGAGATCAATTGGACAGTCCCATTCCCTATGAGGAGGAAGGATATCAGCAGAGGCTTTACTGAACACGTCCGTGTAATCTTGATACGGAGGAGGCGGAACATCCAACGACTTGGAGGAGGAAGAACAAACAGGAAGCACTTTGGACAAACAGGTCTCAGTACAGGAAGGACCCCATGCCAGGACTTGAGTAGTCGTCCAGTCAATCGATGGGTTATGGAGACGAATCCATGGAAGGCCCAAAACCACTGGATGTGTGGCTCTTGGAATCACTAGGAAGGAAATAAATTCTGAATGAAGAACTCCTACTCTCAGACGGACTGGTAGAGTTCTTAAAGAAATAACTGCGTCAAAAATCTTACTGCCATCCACGGCAGTCAAAGAGATGGACGAGGAAAGTCTCTCAGTGGGTAGGGACCACCGTTTAACATATGCTTCAGTTATGAAATTCCCAGCTGCTCCGGAATCTAGGAGGGCAATGACGTTCCTATAACGTTGAGCAATTTGAAGCGAGACTGGGCGATTACAATCATGAGTAGATGGAGAGGAGAGCATTACTCCTAGCCGGCCCTCTCCTTGGCGGGCTAGGACTTGAAGTTTCCCGGACGTTTGGGACAGGCATTGATTGCATGAGACGGAGCTGCACAATAAAGACATAGGGACTCAGAAAGACGTCTTCGGCGTTCAGCTGGAGATAGACGGGAACGACCAATTTGCATGGACTCATCTTTGGATGGAGACGTTTGACGAGGAGGAGGAGCAGAAGGTTTTAGGATGGACGACCTTCCTCGCTCAGTTGCTCTTTCTCTGAACCGCAGATCAACTTTCGCACATTGAGATATTAGCTCATCCAACTTAGAGGGCAAGTCTCTGGTAGCTAATTCGTCCTTGATGCGTTCAGATAAGCCATGCCAGAATGCAGCATACAGGGCTTCGTCGTTCCATGCCAGTTCAGATGCCAGGATCTTGAACTGTATTAGGTACTGTCCCACAGTACGTGTTCCCTGGCGTAAACGGAGAATCTCAGAAGAAGCTGAAGTTACCCAGCCTGGCTCGTCGAAGATGCGCCTGAATGTCGTTACAAAGTCAGTATATGAGGACAACAGGGTATCGGATTTCTCCCATAAAGGTGATGCCCAATCAAGGGCTGAGCCACTGAGGAGGGAAATAATATAAGCAATTTTAGTGCGATCACTAGGGAAACTGCCAGGTTGTAGCTCGAAATGAATTTCACATTGATTTAGAAATCCCCTGCAAAATCTTGGAGATCCATCAAATTTAGCTGGCGTTGGAAGATGAAGACGTGGAGCAGAAATGGGTAAGATGGGTGGGGTTACAACTGGTGTCACTGTGGTGGACGCACCGGACGCCCCTGATCCACGGAGAGTCGTTTGGATCCCATCCAGCCGAGTAGAGAGATCCTGGAGACAGCGGATAATGTGGCCTTGTGCAGCCTCCTGATGTTCGAGTCTGGCTGCCAGTTCTTGCATTGGCCTGGCCGCTTGATCTTGGTCTCTGGTTGGATTCATATGGTCAGTGCTTACTGTCACAACTGAGGGCCTGGGCTGACGGGAGGAAGCCTCAGTTGTAGGGGCTGAGGTGAAACTAAACTTGGGAGGTTTAATCAGACCCCTAGACATATGAGTACGGTGTAGGAAGGTTGCCTGAAGGCGTGACCATGACAACCAGGATTAAAAGTCAACAAAAGTTTATTAACAGAACTCCATGAATTCACAGCAGTGGTAAATGAATGAAGATATACAGTAGTAAACATAAAACAGTTCCTGGATCACTATAGGCTTGGCAGAGGCCACAAGGGTACTGGTACTAGAAGGTACAGTTCTTAATGTCCCGGAGATGGAATGTCCTTACCAGACCCGTCCGTAGTAGTGAGAGTAGCCAAGGAACACACCAGCAGATGTATCACTGGAAGCTGGTAGCACTGTAGTTGAGGTAACTGCTGTGAATGCTGGATGGAACCAGCCAGGTGTTGAAACATGGAGTGGATGCTGGATGGAACCAGCCAGGTGGTAGAATGAAGCTAGGGAGCGAAGATAAAGGAAATGATGATGTACGGGTACCGATGGTTCGTGGATACCGATGGTATGTAGGTATCCGCTGGAAAAGCACCGGCACTTTAAGGTAGTTGATCACTGCTGGAAGCTGACCGCTGGAAGCAGATGGATCTGTAGCTGGAAGCTGGAGTAGTCATAGAAGACTGCAGAGTCAAGCTGCACCACAAGGTGGTAAGCTGGTGCGGGTCTCTTAGTGGCAACTGGAGACAGGAGCTGGAAACCTGGAACAAAACAACCACAGGAGAGAGAGACTGGAAACAAGGTTTGACAACCAAAGCACTGACGATTTCCTAGTGCAGGCTCAGTCCCTTTATACCCTTAGGTATGCAGGGATTGGATGACCAATTAAGCAGACTTCAGCGGAGCTATGGATTGGAGGTCAGGATCATGTGACTGGAACCAAGATGGCTGCGCCCATACCGGCCAGTGGAGGGAAACCTTGTTTGTAACACCACATGGAGATTCCTCTGTAATGGCGGCGGTGAACACAGAGAACGCCGACTTGCGTCTCAAACCTTCAGCACGGACGCCTGCGGCCGCAGTAGGTGAGGAGTGCCACATACCCTGTAATGCGTTGAGAATACGGAGATGATGCCTGAGGCCCCGCTGGCAGGTGACGCCAAGTCAGTCGTCCGGGCATTAGGAAGACAACATCCACGGATCAGTAGAGATGAGACATGACGTATGAATGCTAGCCACACAGCTGGGAACCGGGCCTAGGACGCCGGGACAGCCCCAGGAGACACCTGAAAGGTAAATAATGGCGTCCAGATGCCCGGATCGTGACAGTGATCAGCAATGTGTTATCTAGTTTTTGGGGGAGGGGACTTTCTCATTCATGATGAGTCACTAGTCTATTTGTATATGCTCAACAGGTTCAGCCTTGAAGACATCCAAAGGAGCTAGCCTGAGCTTCCTGTCCACTACCTGTTTGGAATATCTATTGTTCTAATAAAAGTGATTTTACCTTTCATACATTTAATCATAACTATTTGTTGCAATGTCCTACAACTTAATAACAAGTATCAACTGAATCTACACATTAATCTGGTTGCTTTAATAGTAAATATGACAGGTCTATCTTGCTTCGTTCAAATAATACACATACATGACATTACTTCATTATATAATTTTAAATCATCATGATGTCTGGCGCTTGATATTATTATAATTATGTACTGTATGAAATAAGTGTCGAATCCATCTCTGTGGCATGTCCGTGTAAATGCGTGTGTTACCATATTTTGCTGTGCTCGCTGCGCGTATTTGCAAGTTTAGCGACTCATAATGTTTGTAGTTTGTATGTTCTTTTTATGTAATATTTTTGACTTCGACAGTCCACCCTTTGGCAGTAAACAATAACTGCCATCAATTATTAACATAAGAAAAAAAATATTTCATACAATAATCAGTGACCTAGACACAAGTATGTATTCATTTCGCAAATCAGACACTTGACTATATTTGGGGAAGACAGGGAGGAGGACGAGACATCCTCTATATGCACTCGGCGGTCACGGGACTACTGGTTGGGTGTGGGACAACATTCAACCTATAGAGTATGCTGGGACAGTGCTTTGGCCTATAATGTCTGATTTGCGACGAACATTTCACACTTACATGTACCTACGTCTTTGTACACTGATGTTTGGATTCGATTGAGGTTCTACTGGGTAGATGAAGAAGACACAAACAAATCGTGAAAGTGACATATAAAATTTTCATGATCTACATATTCCTATCATTTTCTGAACATTGTTTCCATTTCTGGAACGTATGCTAGGTCTGTTTAATCATTGAACAAGGGTTATAAGTAGTGTCCTTCCTAAATAACATAAACCTTCGGAGTTCGGGGAAAGCCACTCATAAACCTTTTTTCCACATATATTAATGAGCTCTTTATCTGCAATGTGTGAATAGCCATTGTCTGATTGTTCCTGATTACCTCCGAACTCCATAACTATTAGACCTTTGATTTTTCTCTGACTTTAACAAACTGATCGGCTAATCCTGGGATCCTATAAGGAAATCACTCCTTCCTCCAGAACCAGTTCCAGTCCCACACTCAACTCCTCATAAAAAAAAACTCGCAAAAATAGAATATCCTGAAAAAAAAATGTTTGTCAGCGGGAAAGAGAGAAAAGAGAAATAGAACAAAACAACTCTTGTTCATAACAAATCAATTACAATGATTGGTCTTTCTGCAATCCTTTAGTACGCTTAGGTAGTGTTCAACAGTGCCGCCTCTGTCTTCACGGAACAGAGTCTCTGGTGATACTTTTGCGTTCTCACTCCATTTACGAGTTCCTTCCGGACTACCGACTTTCCTGCAATGGGAATCGTGGACCCAAGTCTCTCGGCTACTTTCACTGGGATAGTGCTGTCAACAAAACTTGGTATGGTCCTTCCCACCTGTCTATTAGGCAACCTGAGCGTAAGAACAATCACATAGTCTCTTGGTTCACAATCAAGACAGTTAGTATTTGGCATACCAGCAATCAACAGTTTCAAGTTATTTTGTCAAGTTCTCAAATGCTGGCTCTTCTCAATAAAGTACTGTACTGTCACCTCATTGGTGTATTTCTGATCATTGTGCGGATCAATCATGACATGAGGTTGTCTTCCAAAAACAACCCAAAAAAGACACAAATACCAAAACAAAAACAAATTTCGAAGAGGGTGATTCGTTGAGTGAAGATCTGGGAGTGGTTCCGATGCTACATAATACTAGTGGCAGTATCTATGATCACAATAGTACAATTTCAAGCTTTGCTCCTACTTCTAGGGGTACCACTATCTACACAAATTTCTGCGCAATTTTTCTTTGCGGTAAACACAGCAGCATCCATGGCGGCAGGAAATGCCTCTACCCAGTTTGAGAAAACATCAGTGCACACCAATACATAACAATAATTCCTAAAGGGTGTTGACTGTACGAAGTCGATTTGTATTTCCTGAAAAGATCCGTCTGCAGGAGGGATATGGGATGGCTCTGTTGGTATTGCTTTACCAATATTCTTCCTCAAGCAAGCAAGACAGGTCATTGCTCTCTTACCTGCATGAGAATAGAATCCTGGCGCACACCAGTAGGCTCTCATCAGCCTGCACATACCCTCTTTGCCTAGATGAGTCAGACCGTGTGCCACCTCAGCTAGACTTGGAAGGTATGCTCTGGGGGCTACTGGCTTACCGTGTTCACCTGTCCACAGTCCTGAGGACTCCTGGTCATACCCCTTTGTCCTCCAGACTGCTTTTTCCTGTAAGGAACACAAATTTTTCATTTTAATTTACTATCGTGTGTTTGCAATGTAGAGTACCATGAGCATAACTCAAAAAAAAAAAACATCTCTAGAGGAGAGAAAGAAGAAGAAAATGAAAAAGAAAATGTCAGGTTTGCCATTCACCAACAGGCATATCAGTGTCTATACAAAATTTCCCTTCACCAGTATTCCCATTCTCCACCCTTTGGCAATGACAAGGCACATTGCAGTAATACTGGTGTTATCGTGCTGTTGAGATATACTGGGTTTGGGTAGAACTCTGAAGGACCTAGGCATGTGGAGTTTGAACTGTAATTGGGTCCATGTATTGTACCACCCTGTGTGAACGCAAAAGATGAAGAGGAAACTGTAGAGAAACAGAATAGAGGTTGGTGACAGATGAGTTTGTAGAGGTGAAGATTTTATAAAAATTTGACAACTGGATTGGGCACTACGGGGAAGTGATTCTCTACTTGGTCTACTCCCCTTAAAAAAATTCTGTGTTTATCGTATCGCTATTGGGACTATCCCAGCCATCAATCCAGTGTCCTGTCCATCCTAAGTTCATAGGGAACCCGGTATCTGTGAGATAATTTCCTCTACATGTGATGGACATGCATCTAGAACAGTAGAATGCGACATTAGTCTTCGTGGGTGTCTAACATACTTTGTACTTCCTGAGCTGGAGCACAGTATATGTATATCATATCTAACAAAATTAAGTTAATCAGGGGCCATTTCTGCTAGGAAAAAGAAGCAAAAGTTTAGAGGCCCCATCTTAACCCCAGCAAGTTTTGTCAAAGGGTAAAATATTGCATTTATTTTGTTCTTCCCATTAGCCGAATCTGTGTTTTCTATATGGCTTATGATTCCTTACTATATGTACCTTGGTCCCGTCTATGTGTTTAATAATGTGGCTTGTGTTTTCTGTCTAGGGGGTCTATATTGACTGTGTCCTACTACTCCTACAATCTCTGGCAAAATGCCCTTCCTTCCTACAAGTGTAACATATTATTGACCATTAGGGATCTGGGGTTTGGACTGATGGATCTTTCCTGTATGTGCCAGTATACTTACCGTCCTCAACCTCTCCACCTGTTGTTCTCTGCGCCTAGCACTATTCTTGTGATGTTCAATAGCACACTATCTAAGATTAGCTACTGTGACCCCCTTCCAATTTTGCAAAGAAGTCTGCACCCTGACACTCAATGCCTTATTGAGCCCGTCCATTTGCACAGAGACAGCCACCTCCCATTTGCCGAATTAGTGTTTACCAGTGGTTTTATCCAGATGGTGTTATGATTCCCGTACTCCAGACCAGAGGAGATCTAATGGCAGAGGTCTGAGTACTGGGAAGATTTGCTGGTTGTGGGAGCAGGAGAGCCTAGTAACCCCTGGCGCCCTAACTCCGTTGTCTCGCCCGTGTTATCAGAAATCCCCTGCGAGACTATGGTTGCTTGAGCCCATGGCAGCCGCGTTCGAAGGGCGGATTATGTCTGCCCAACCCCGATGCCCCCTCAGGTCTTAATGGGAGACAAATGGAAATCCGAGACAGGGTGATAACAAGGGGCCCTCTGACTAAGCAACCAGGCCAGGGGTTACAAGCTAACTAACTTAAACCAAGGTATGTGCGGACTAGCCGCCAGGGAAAAGGACAACCAAAGATCCACTGATCCGTTACTCCTATCCAGCACCGCTGGATACCAGAGTGGATCTGTGGGAGCGGAATCCTCCGCAAAAGCTCCAGAACACAAATATACAAAATAATAAACAGTAAGCGGACAAGCCGCAACACACGGCTGCGCCGCGACTCACGAACACCACAGGATGTTAAAGGTACTCGGTCAGACTCCAGGAATAGATGACAAATATCCGAGTACAGGACCACTGAGAACAGGAACAACCGGATTGAGCAGGACTGGAAACTCTCTGCAACTGACAAAGGCAAACAGGAAGCTATCACCGGCGTCTGTGAGAAGTCCAAAGGGTGCTTATAAGTGTGAGCTCCCCAATCAGGAGCCAGACTGGGTCATCACAATTAATGCCGTGCAGCTTGCATGCTGCACGGCCAGCACACCATGATACAATCAGCACATCATGATACAATTAGAACAGACCCAGCAACGGGGAACGCGGCCCGAACGTGGCGTCCCCGTTGCTAGGGTCAGAGCGGCTCCGTGCGCCCGGCGTCTAGCGTTGCCAGGGAGCCGGCGGCTGTACGCGCACGGCGTCCCTGGTTGCTAGGCGCCGGGCCGCACCGACGAGCGGACCCCGGCGCCTAACAGTACCCCCCCCTTGAGAAGGGGTCAAGGAACCCCTAAAGCCAGGTTTCTGAGGAAATTCTCGAAAAAATGCCCTTTTGAGCCCCGGGGCATGAAGATCCTCATCCAGGACCCAAGACCTTTCCTCTGGCCCATAACCTCTCCAATGTACCAAAAAATAAAGCCGACCCCGGGACAACTTGGAATCGAGAACCTTCTCCACCAAGAACTCCTGCTGACCCTGTACATTTATAGGTGATCTCCCCTGAGATATTTTACGAGGAAATCTACTGGACGAAACATATGGTTTCAGCAATGAGCAATGGAAGGTATTTCCGATCCGTAAAGTTTTTGGTAAACGTAACCGGAAAGCAACTGGATTGACTTTTTTGATAATGTGAAATGGTCCAATAAATTTGGGGCCCAATCTGGCTGAGGTTTGTCGAAGTTTAATGTTGCGAGTCGACAACCACACCTTATCTCCTACTTTAAAAGTGCACGGCCGCCGGAGCCTGTCAGAAAATCTTTTTTCCCGGAATGCCGCTTTTCTGAGAGCCAGGTGCACTTTTCTCCAAATAAGTTTAAGATGAGAGGTCAGGGCCAGTGAGGAGACAGAGGAATGTTGAAAAAATGAATTAGCTCTGGGGTGAAAACCAAAAACTGCAAAAAATGGAGACACATTGGTGGAAGAATGACAGGCATTATTATAAGCAAACTCCGCCAATGGAAGAAACTCCGACCAGTCATTTTGGAGTTTGGCCGAGTACAAACGCAAATATTGTTTTAGAGATTGATTAACTCGCTCAGTCTGCCCATTGGATTGGGGATGATAGCCGGACGTTAAAGATAACTTCATCTTTAATGAAGCACAAAAAGACTTCCAAAATTGTGCAATGAATTGTGGACCCCGATCAGAAACAATATCAGTGGGTAAGCCATGGAGTCTGAAAACATGGCGGAGGAACAAGACTGCCAATCCCTGGGCAGATGGCAATCGGGGAAGAGCAATGAAATGGGCCATTTTGCTAAAACGGTCCACTACCACCCATATGACTCGGCATCCGGCTGACAGAGGGAGGTCCACCACAAAATCCATGGAGATATGCGACCATGGCCTAAGAGGAACATTCAAGGGCATAAGTTGACCGATGGGTAAAGAACGGGGAACTTTATGCTGTGCACAGACCTGACACGAAAAAAACAAACTCTTTAATGTCTTTGGAAAGACCAGGCCACCATACTGAGCGGGAGACTAATTCCAAAGTCTTAGCGATTCCCGGATGCCCGGCAACTTTGCTATCATGAAACTCCGTCAAAACAGTTGCTCTCAAAAACTCAGGGACAAAAAGACGACCAGCAGGAGTATTTCCAGGAGCTTGATGTTGAAGCAGCTTTAACTGGGTAAATACATCCTGTGTGAGGCCTGCCCGAATGGTTGAAGACGGCAGTATGGGAGTAACAGGACTGTTGTCTTGAACTGGAAGAAAACTGCGTGACAGGGCATCTGCCTTAGTATTCTTGGAACCTGGCCTGAAGGTGATAATGAATTTGAAACGAGTAAAAAATAAAGCCCAACGAGCCTGCCGGGCATTCAGTCGCTTAGCTGATTCAATGTATTGAAGATTTTTGTGATCAGTCAAAACTGAAATAGTATGAGTCGCTCCTTCAAGCCAATGTCTCCACTCCTCGAAAGCCCATTTAATAGCCGGTTACCAACATCGTAGTTGGATTCTGCAGATGAGAATTTCCTGGACATAAAGGCACAAGGATGTAATTCAAGGGAATCCGGATCCTTCTGAGATAGGATAGCCCCCACTCCAACCTCCGAGGCATCAACCTCAACAATGAAAGGCAATTCTGGGTTGGGATGTCTGAGGACAGGGGCTGAGACAAAGGCTTGTTTCAAGGCCTGAAAAGATAACTCAGCTTCACGTGACCAATTGGTAGGATCTGCTCCCTTCTTAGTTAGTGCCACAATGGGAGCAACTAGGTCAGAGAAAGAGTGAATAAATCTTCTATAGTAGTTCGCAAACCCTAAAAAGCGCTGAATTGCTTTTAAGTTGGTGGGTTGCGCCCAACTAAGGATGGCTTGGAGCTTCTTTGGTTCCATACAGAATCCCCGAGGGGAAATAATGTACCCTAAAAAGGATACCTCCGTAACATGAAATTCACACTTCTCCAGCTTGGCATACAGGTGATTTTCACGTAATTTTTTTAGAACTTGACGCACCTGGGTAACATGTTGTTCTACAGAATCAGAATATATCAAAATATCGTCTAAGTAGACTACAACGAACCTTCCAAGAAATTCACGGAGCACATCGTTAATGAGATCCTGGAAGACTGCCGGAGCGTTAGACAGGCCAAATGGCATGACCAGATACTCATAGTGGCCTGACTGAGTACGGAATGCCGTTTTCCACTCATCCCCTGACTTGATTCTGATGAGGTTATATGCTCCTCTCAGGTCAATCTTAGAAAAAATCACAGCCGAACGTAGCTGATCAAAGAGGACAGAGATCAGCGGCAGAGGGTAAGTATTCTTTACTGAGATTTTATTCAAAGCTCTAAAATCAATGCAGGGTCTGAGAGAACCATCCTTCTTCTCTACGAAGAAGAAACCTGCACTTAAAGGGGATTTGGATGGCCTGATAAATCCTTTCCCAAGGCTTTCTTTCACATACTCATTCATGGCCACAGTTTCAGGACCAGACAACGCATATAACCTTCCTTTAGGCAACGTGGCACCAGGAATTAGCTCAATGGCACAATCATAAGGCCTATGGGGAGGCAGAATATCCGCATTGCCCTTGGAAAATACATCAACAAAATCCTGGTATTCCACAGGAATGGGTGCGGGAACGGCGGCAGCTACTCGGATAGGAAGCGTAATACATTCTTTATTACAGATGGTACCCCATTGTAAGATCTCCCCCGACTGCCAATCAATGATGGGATTATGAAAGGCCAGCCAAGGGTGACCCAGAACCACAGGAACTGCTGGACAATGGGTAAGAAAAAACTTAATCTTTTCAGAATGCAGAGCTCCTACCGAAAGTAAAACAGGAGGTGTACAGAGAGAAATAACCCCATTGGACAAGGGACTCCCATCTAAACCATGCATGGTGACACACCTACCCAAGGTTAACTGAGGAATACCTAAGGCCTTGGCCCATGTTAAATCCATAAAGTTCCCTGCAGCTCCACTGTCCACAAAAGCAGAGACCGAGGAACAGAGGCTGCCAAAGGAAACTTTAGCAGGAACTAACAGTGAATTATTTGAGGAGATAAGCTGCAGACCAAAGTGAACCCCCTCACAACTCACTTGGTCGGGTAGTTTCCCGACTTGTTCGGACAACTACGGGCAAAATGTCCCTTACCTCCACAGTATAAACAAAGACCAGAATTTTGCCTCCTGGTTCTTTCTTCAGGAGACAATTTGGAGAGACCTATCTGCATAGGCTCCTCCATGTCCACAGGAATGGAAAAAACACAAGGAGTAGATCCAACAGATGCTCCTTTTTCAGCCCTCCGCTCTCTGAGCCGACGATCTATCTTAATAGAGAGCTCCATGAGTTTATCGAGAGTCTCAGGAGCGGGATACTGAAGGAGACTGTCTTTTATAGATTCAGATAAGCCGAGGCGAAACTGACTGCGTAAGGCTGGGTCATTCCATCCACAGTCGTTCGACCAACGGCGAAACTCCGTACAATAAATCTCTGCGGGATTCCTACCCTGTCTGAGAGCACGCAACTGACTCTCAGCGGACGCCTCTCTATCAGGGTCGTCATACAATAGCCCTAAAGATTTTAAAAAGGCGTCTACAGACAATAAGGCCGGATCGTCTGTCTTTAAACCAAAAGCCCAGGTCTGAGGATCCCCCTGAAGCAGAGAAATAATAATTCCAACCCGCTGAGCCTCCGTACCTGAGGAGACTGGTCTTAAACGAAAATAACGTTTACAAGACTCTTTAAAATTAAAAAACTGTTTTCTATCCCCAGAAAAACGGTCAGGCAGATGCATTTTTGGTTCAGGGATGACCCTCGGGGAAGTCCGTAACAGATCTTCCTGTGACCTCACCCGGAGGGACAGATCCTGAACCATCTGAGTAAGTTCTTGAATCTGACTAACTAGAAGTTGGCCAGGATTTGGCCCAACACCGGTGGGATTCATGAGGCCGACAAAATCTCCCAACTGAATAAGTGAAAAAAAATTAACTCCTTTTAATTTTCTTTTTTTTGTCTGGCCGGTGATAATGTTATGATTCCCGTACTCCAGACCAGAGGAGATCTAATGGCAGAGGTCTGAGTACTGGGAAGATTTGCTGGTTGTGGGAGCAGGAGAGCCTAGTAACCCCTGGCGCCCTAACTCTGTTGTCTCGCCCGTGTTATCAGAAATCCCCTGCGAGACTATGGTTGCTTGAGCCCATGGCAGCCGCGTTCGAAGGGCGGATTATGTCTGCCCAACCCCGATGCCCCCTCAGGTCTTAATGGGAGACAAAGGGAAATCCGAGACAGGGTGATAACAAGGGGCCCTCTGACTAAGCAACCAGGCCAGGGGTTACAAGCTAACTAACTTAAACCAAGGTATGTGCGGACTAGCCGCCAGGGAAAAGGACAACCAAAGATCCACTGATCCGTTACTCCTATCCAGCACCGCTGGATACCAGAGTGGATCTGTGGGAGCGGAATCCTCCGCAAAAGCTCCAGGAACACAAATATACAAAATAATAAACAGTAAGCGGACAAGCCGCAACACACGGCTGCGCCGCGACTCACGAACACCACAGGATGTTAAAGGTGCTCGGTCAGACTCCAGGAATAGATGACAAATATCCGAGTACAGGACCACTGAGGACAGGAACAACCGGATTGAGCAGGACTGGAAACTCTCTGCAACTGACAAAGGCAAACAGGAAGCTATCACCGGCGTCTGTGAGAAGTCCAAAGGGTGCTTATAAGTGTGAGCTCCCCAATCAGGAGCCAGACTGGGTCATCACAATTAATGCCGTGCAGCTTGCATGCTGCACGGCCAGCACACCATGATACAATCAGCACATCATGATACAATTAGAACAGACCCAGCAACGGGGAACGCGGCCCGAACGTGGCGTCCCCGTTGCTAGGGTCAGAGCGGCTCCGTGCGCCCGGCGTCTAGCGTTGCCAGGGAGCCGGCGGCTGTACGCGCACGGCGTCCCTGGTTGCTAGGCGCCGGGCCGCACCGACGAGCGGACCCCGGCGCCTAACAGATGGAGAGTTTTCTATTACTGCAAAAGACAAAAAAAAATGTTTAACAAGCTTCTAGGTCATGCGAAGTATTCATTCAATCCTTCTCATCCCGTATTAAGGGTCTGTACATGGTCCATCAAACATTTCCTAGCTCATCTTTACTAGGGGCATTACTAGGAACAAATACTTCTTATATGGTAACTGAAATAAATACCCGGGTGTTACCTTGTCTCTGTCCGCTTTCCTACTGGCAAATACTAATGTGCGGACAGGTTTTTCTCCATTTCTGATGTTACTTTCTTGATTTTTTTTTATTTTTTTTTCGTTTTATTTTTGAGTTTTAATATATATGTACACGAATGATACCATACTTACCTGTTCCACTGGTCTCAGCCACTTCCCCCACAGGCTACTGCTCTTCTTTTACCGGTTGGACACTCCTCTGGGTGCATGAGATATGGCTGAAAACAATCAGGTCACCTTCTTCTCCTAAATAAAACTTCAACATTCATTAGTACATATATAGGTTACAGTCGTATTTTTCATATTTTCTATAGTTTGTATGCTGGCCGTAACTGCTTCCACATCTACATATGGCGGTGTACTTGCATTCTTTTTTTTTCCTTCCTACTTGTTTATTGTTGCTAAGTTCAAACAATTCTTATATTTCCATTCTTGTCTTATATGACTTTCATTAGACATACCACCTGCAATACCTTAGGATCAAACTCACCAACCCCTCTTGCTGCCACAGGTTTAAATGTCTGACCCTTTGTTTTCTGGATTTTATCAGACATATTTTACTGCTTACATTGTGCAGTAACTTTGGTTCAAAGCTGCCCACCTTAGAGAATGGTACCCTATCTTTGTCAGTCATACGTACCCATTCAGACAAAAAGTCCTCAGTGTGTGGACCAGATTTTCCACACATAACAAACCTCGCTGACCCCTTGGGCCGTGGCTCTTCAACCTGAACCCTGGCTACCATACGTCCACCGCTTGTGCAATTGGATCCCATTGCGGACTTTTTCCTTTTACGCAATCCCCAATGCACAACACGGATAGACGGTGAAAGTTCTTAGAGCGCTTTCACCCACTCCTCCGCTGAGTACCACGACTCACTCCAATAGTGACCACCGCGTACCCAGTGAGGTCGACCTAATTTGTTTATATTTACTGGAAGTGCTAGGAGTAACTTACCCTTTCCAGCAAATATCCACCGCTGGAGATTTTCCTGAGAGAGACTAGCAAAAACTCCCTATACACTTTTTATACACAAATCACGCTTGCGTATGCTCTACACAACACTAATGATACCGCGATTTTACGTAAAAGCTCGTAAAAAGGGTATCAAGTTGCGCTATGTACCGCACCCACAAACGCGCGGTCCAATCGCACAGCATATAGGTACTTGTTACCTATCTGCCGTACGACCACGGGTCGATGTACAAACTGCGACCCTTCAGCCGGAGCGTAACAAAAAACCTTTTCTCTGACGTCCTAGTGGATGCTGGGAACTCCGTAAGGACCATGGGGGAATAGCGGCTCCGCAGGAGACTGGGCACAAATAGAAAGCTTTAGTACTACCTGGTGTGCACTGGCTCCTCCCCCTATGACCCTCCTCCAAGCCTCAGTTAGATTTTTGTGCCCGAACGAGAAGGGTGCACACTAGGGGCTCTCCTGAGCTTCTTAGTGAAAGTTTTAGTTTAGGTTTTTTATTTTCAGTGAGACCTGCTGGCAATAGGCTCACTGCATCGAGGGACTAAGGGGAGAAGAAGCGAACTCACCTGCGTGCAGAGTGGATTGGGCTTCTTGGCTACTGGACACCATTAGCTCCAGAGGGACCGCTCACAGGCCCAGCCTTGGAGCTCGGTCCCAGAGCCGCGCCGCCGGCCCCCTTACAGAGCCAGAAGCAAGAAGAGTCCGGCAAATCGGCGGCAGAAGACATCCTGTCTTCCACAAGGTAGCGCACAGCACTGCAGCTGTGCGCCATTGCTTCTCAGCACACTTCACACTCCGGTCACTGAGGGTGCAGGGCGCTAGGGGGGGGGCGCCCTGAGCAGCAATAGAAACACCTTGGCTGGCTAAAAATACATCACATATAGCTCCTGGGCTATATGGATGAATTTTAACCCCTGCCAGATTTTCACAAAAAGCGGGAGAAAGGCCGCCGAGAAGGGGGCGGAGCCTATCTCCTCAGCACACAGGCGCCATTTTCCCTCACAGCTCCGCTGGAAGGACGTCTCCCTGACTCTCCCCTGCAGTCCTGCACTACAGAAACAGGGTAAAAAAGAGAGGGGGGCACTAATTGGCGGGTTATTAACAATACAGCAGCTATAAGGGAGAAACACTTATATAAGGTTGTCCCTATATCTATATATAGCGCTCTGGTGTGTGCTGGCATACTCTCCCTCTGTCTCCCCAAAGGGCTAGTGGGGTCCTGTCCTCTATCAGAGCATTCCCTGTGCGTGTGCTGTGTGTCGGTACGTTTGTGTCGACATGTATGAGGAGGAAAATGATGTGGAGGCGGGGCAATTGCCTATAATAGAGATGTCACCCCCTAAGGAGTCGACACCTGAGTGGATGGCTTTATGGAAGGATTTACGTGACAGTGTCAGCTCCTTACAAAAGACGGTTGATGACATGAGACAGCCGACTAATCAGCTAGTCCCTGTCCAGGCGTCTCAAAAACCATCAGGGTCTCTAAAAAGGCCGTTACCTCAGGTGGTGGATACTGACGTCGACACGGATACTGACTCCAGTGTCGACGGTGAGGAGACAAACGTGACTTCCAGTAGGGCCACACGTTACATGATCACGGCAATGAGAGAGGTGTTAAACATTTCTGATACTGCAAGTACCACTAAAAAGGGTATTATGTGGGGTGTGAAAAAACTACCTGTAGTTTTTCCTGAATCAGACGAATTAAATGAGGTGTGTGATGAAGCGTGGGTTTCCCCCGATAAAAAACTGATAATTTCTAAAAAGTTATTGGCATTATACCCTTTCCCGCCAGAGGTTAGGGCGCGTTGGGAAACACCCCCTAGAGTGGATAAAGCGCTCACACGCTTATCAAAACAAGTGGCGTTACCGTCTCCTGATACGGCCGCCCTCAAGGAACCAGGTGACAGAAAACTGGAGAATATCCTTAAAAGTATATACACACATACTGGTGTTATACTGCGACCAGCAATCGCCTCAGCCTGGATGTGCAGCGCTGGGGTGGCTTGGTCGGATTCCCTGACTGAAAATATTGATACCCTGGATAGGGACAGCATATTGTTGACTATAGAGCATTTAAAAGATGCATTTCTATATATGCGAGATGCACAGAGGGATATTTCCACTCTGGCTTCAAGAGTGAGTGCGCTGTCCATTTCTGCCAGAAGAGGATTATGGACGCGACAGTGGTCAGGTGATGCGGACTCTAAACGGCATATGGAAATATTGCCTTATAAAGGGGAGGAGTTATTTGGGGTCGGTCTATCGGACCTGGTGGCCACGGCAACTGCTGGGAAATCCACATTTTTACCCCAGGTAGCCTCTCAACATAAAAAGACGCCGTCTTATCCGGCTCAGTCCTTTCGTCCCCATAAGGGCAAGCGGGCAAAAGGTTTCTCTTTTCTGCCCCGGGGCAGAGGAAGGGGAAAAAGACTGCAACAGACAGCCACTTCCCAGGAACAAAAGCCCTCCCCCGCTTCTGCCAAGTCCTCAGCATGACGCTGGGGCCTTACAAGCGGACTCGGGCACGGTGGGGGCCCGTCTCAAGAATTTCAGCGCGCAGTGGGCTCACTCGCAAGTGGACCCCTGGATCCTGCAAGTAGTATCTCAGGGGTACAAATTGGAGTTCGAGACGTCTCCCCCTCGCCGGTTCCTGAAGTCTGCTGTACCAACGTCTCCCTCCGACAGGGAGGCAGTATTGGAGGCAGTTCACAAGCTGTATTCCCAGCAGGTGATAATCAAGGTACCCCTCCTGCAACAAGGCAAGGGGTATTATTCCACGCTGTTTGTGGTACCGAAGCCGGACGGCTCGGTGAGACCAATTTTAAATCTGAAGTCTTTGAACACTTACATACAGAGGTTCAAATTCAAGATGGAGTCACTCAGGGCAGTGATCGCGAACCTGGAAGAGGGGGACTATATGGTGTCTCTGGACATCAAAGATGCCTACCTCCATGTCCCCATTTACCCTTCTCATCAAGGGTACCTCAGGTTTGTGGTACAAAACTGTCACTATCAGTTTCAGACGCTGCCGTTTGGATTATCCACGGCACCTCGGGTCTTTACCAAGGTAATGGCCGAAATGATGATTCTTCTTCGAAGAAAAGGCGTTTTAATTATCCCTTACTTGGACGATCTCCTGATAAGAGCAAGATCCAGAGAACAGTTAGTAGTCGGAGTAGCCCTATCTCAAGTAGTGCTACGGCAGCACGGCTGGATTCTAAATATCCCAAAATCGCAGCTGATTCCGACAACACGTCTTCTGTTCCTAGGGATGATTCTGGACACAGTCCAGAAAAAGGTGTTCCTTCCGGAGGAGAAAGCCAGGGAGTTATCCGAACTGGTCAGAAACCTCCTGAAACCAGGGCAAGTCTCAGTGCATCAATGCACAAGAGTCTTGGGAAAGATGGTAGCTTCCTACGAAGCGATTCCATTCGGCAGATTCCACGCAAGAACGTTCCAGTGGGATCTGCTGGACAAATGGTCCGGATCGCATCTTCAGATGCATCAACGGATAACCCTGTCCCCAAGGACAAGGGTGTCTCTTCTGTGGTGGTTGCAGAGTGCTCATCTTCTAGAGGGCCGCAGATTCGGCATTCAGGACTGGGTCCTGGTGACCACGGATGCCAGCCTGAGAGGCTGGGGAGCAGTCACACAAGGAAGAAATTTCCAGGGCTTGTGGTCAAGCCTGGAGACATCACTTCACATAAATATCCTGGAGCTAAGGGCCATCTACAATGCTCTAAGCCTAGCACGACCTCTGCTTCAAGGTCAGCCGGTGCTGATTCAGTCAGACAACATCACGGCAGTCGCCCACGTAAACAGACAGGGCGGCACAAGAAGCAGGAGGGCAATGGCAGAAGTTGCAAGGATTCTTCGCTGGGCAGAAAATCATGTGATAGCACTGTCAGCAGTGTTCATTCCGGGAGTGGACAACTGGGAAGCAGACTTCCTCAGCAGGCACGACCTCCACCCGGGAGAGTGGGGACTTCACCCAGAAGTCTTCCACATGATTGTGAACCGTTGGGAAAAACCAAAGGTGGACATGATGGCGTCACGCCTCAACAAAAAACTAGACAGGTATTGCGCCAGGTCACGGGACCCTCAGGCAATAGCTGTGGACGCTCTGGTAACACCGTGGGTGTACCAGTCAGTGTATGTGTTCCCTCCTCTGCCTCTCATACCCAAGGTACTGAGAATCATAAGAAGGAGAGGAGTAAGGACTATACTCGTGGCTCCGGATTGGCCAAGAAGGACTTGGTACCCGGAACTTCAAGAGATGCTCACGGAGGACCCGTGGCCTCTACCTCTACGAAGGGACCTGCTCCAGCAGGGACCCTGTCTGTTCCAAGACTTACCGCGGCTGCGTTTGACGGCATGGCGGTTGAACGCCGGATCCTGAAGGAAAAAGGCATTCCGGATGAAGTCATCCCTACCCTGATCAAAGCCAGGAAGGATGTAACCGTGCAGCATTATCACCGTATTTGGCGTAAATATGTTGCGTGGTGCGAGGCCAGGAAGGCCCCTACAGAGGAATTTCAACTGGGTCGTTTCCTGCATTTCCTGCAAACAGGACTGTCTATGGGCCTAAAATTAGGGTCCATTAAGGTTCAAATTTCGGCCCTGTCGATCTTCTTCCAAAAAGAACTGGCTTCAGTTCCTGAAGTTCAGACGTTTGTCAAAGGGGTGCTGCATATACAGCCTCCTTTTGTGCCTCCAGTGGCACCTTGGGATCTCAATGTGGTTTTGGGGTTCCTAAAATCACATTGGTTTGAACCACTCACCACTGTGGACTTAAAATATCTCACATGGAAAGTGGTAATGCTATTGGCCCTGGCTTCAGCCAGGCGCGTGTCAGAATTGGCGGCTTTATCCTATAAAAGCCCTTACCTAATTTTTCATACGGATAGGGCAGAATTGAGGACTCGTCCTCAATTTCTCCCTAAGGCAGTTTCAACGTTTCACCTGAATCAGCCTATTGTGGTACCTGTGGCTACTAGGGACTTGGAGGACTCCAAGTTGCTGGACGTAGTCAGGGCCCTGAAAATATACGTTTCCAGGACGGCTGGAGTCAGAAAATCTAACTCGCTGTTTATCCTGTATGCACCCAACAAGCTGGGTGCTCCTGCTTCTAAGCAGACTATTGCTCGTTGGATTTGTAGTACAATTCAGCTTGCACATTCTGTGGCAGGCTTGCCACAGCCAAAATCTGTAAAAGCCCATTCCACACGGAAAGTGGGCTCATCTTGGGCGGCCGCCCGAGGGGTCTCGGCTTTACAACTTTGCCGAGCAGCTACTTGGTCAGGGGCAAACACGTTTGCTAAATTCTACAAATTTGATACCCTGGCTGAGGAGGACCTGGAGTTCTCTCATTCGGTGCTGCAGAGTCATCCGCACTCTCCCGCCCGTTTGGGAGCTTTGGTATAATCCCCATGGTCCTTACGGAGTTCCCAGCATCCACTAGGACGTCAGAGAAAATAAGAATTTACTTACCGATAATTCTATTTCTCATAGTCTGTAGTGGATGCTGGGCGCCCATCCCAAGTGCGGATTGTCTGCAATACTTGTACATAGTTATTGTTAACTAAATCGGGTTATTGTTGTAGTGAGCCATCTTTTCTAGAGGCTCCTCTGTTTATCATACTGTAAACTGGGTTCAGATCACAAGTTATACGGTGTGATTGGTGTGGCTGGTATGAGTCTTACCCGGGATTCAAAATCCTTCCTTATTGTGTACGCTCGTCCGGGCACAGTATCCTAACTGAGGCTTGGAGGAGGGTCATAGGGGGAGGAGCCAGTGCACACCAGGTAGTACTAAAGCTTTCTATTTGTGCCCAGTCTCCTGCGGAGCCGCTATTCCCCCATGGTCCTTACGGAGTTCCCAGCATCCACTACGGACTATGAGAAATAGAATTATCGGTAAGTAAATTCTTATTTTTACTTCAATACTACACAATGTACAATCCCTATTACGCTCCTCTGCAAATCTCTTCACGATTTGCGTATTTCTCTAACGTCCTAAGTGGATGCTGGGGACTCCGTAACGACCATGGGGATTAGCGGCTCCGCAGGAGACTGGGCACAACTAAAGAAAGCTTTAGGACTACCTGGTGTGCACTGGCTCCTCCCACTAAGACCCTCCTCCAGACCTCAGTTAGATTCTTGTGCCCGGCCGAGCTGGATGCACACTAGGGGCTCTCCTGAGCACCTAGAAAGAAAGTATATTTAGGTTTTTTATTTTCAGTGAGATCTGCTGGCAACAGACTCACTGCAGCGAGGGACTAAGGGGAGAAGAAGCGAACCTACCTAACAGGTGGTAGTTTGGGCTTCTTAGGCTACTGGACACCATTAGCTCCAGAGGGATCGACCGCAGGACCCGACCTTGGTGTTCGTTCCCGGAGCCGCGCCGCCGTCCCCCTTACAGAACCAGAAGCACGAAGAAGGTCCGGAAAATCGGCGGCAGAAGACTTCGGTCTTCACCAAGGTAGCGCACAGCACTGAAGCTGTGCGCCATTGCTCCTCATGTACACCTCACACTTCGGTCACTGATGGGTGCAGGGCGCTGGGGGGGGGGGGGGGCGCCCTGAGGGCAATAAATAACACCTTGGCTGGCAAAATATACATCATATATAGTCCCAGAGGCTATATAGATGTAAAATTACCCCTGCCAGTATCACAGAAAAAGCGGGAGAAAGTCCGCCGAAAAGGGGGCGGGGCTTCTCCCTCAGCACACTGGCGCCATTTTCTCTTCACAGTGCAGCTGGAAGACAGCTCCCCAGGCTCTCCCCTGTAGTTTTCAGGCTCAAAGGGTTAAAAAGAGAGGGGGGGCACTAAATTTAGGCGCAATATATGTATACAAGCAGCTATTTGGGGAAAAATCACTCAGTTATAGTGTTAATCCCTGCATTATATAGCGCTCTGGTGTGTGCTGGCATACTCTCGCTCGGTCTCCCCAAAGGACTTTGTGGGGTCCTGTCCTCAGTCAGAGCATTCCCTGTGTGTGTGCGGTGTGTCGGTACGGCTGTGTCGACATGTTGGATGAGGAAGGTTACGTGGAGGCGGAGCAGAGGCCGATAAATGGGATGTCGCCCCCTGTGGGGCCGACACCAGAGTGGATGGATAGGTGGAAGATATTAACCGACAGTGTCAACTCCTTACATAAAAGGCTGGATGACGTAACAGCTGTGGGACAGCCGGCTTCTCAGCCCGCGTCTGCCCAGGCGTCTCAAAGGCCATCAGGGGCTCAAACAACGCCCGTTACCTCAGATGGCAGACACAGATGTCGACACGGAGTCTGACTCCAGTGTCGACGAGGTTGAGACATATACACAATCCACTAGGAACATCCGTTACATGATCTCGGCAATGAAAAATGTGTTACGCATTTTCTGACATGAACCCAAGTACCACATAAAAGGGGTTTTATTTTTGGGGAGAAAAAACAGCCACTGTTTTGTTCCCCCATCAGATGAATGAATGAAGTGTGTAAAGAAGCGTGGTTTCCCCCGATAAGAAACTGGTATTTTCTAAAAAGTTACTGATGGCGTACCCTTTCCCGCCAGAGGATAGGTCACGTTGGGAGATATCCCTTAGGGTGGATAAGGCGCTCACACGTTTGTCAAAAGGTGGCACTGCCGTCTTAGGATACGGCCACCTTGAAGGAACCTGCTGATAAAAAGCAGGAGGCGATCCTGAAGTCTGTATTTACACACTCAGGTTATATACTGAAACCTGCAATTGCCTCAGCATAAATAGTGCTGCTGCAGCGTGGTCTGACACCCTGTCAGATAATATTAATACGCTAAGACAGGGATAATATTTTGCTAACATTGAGCATATTTAAGATGTTGTCTTATATATAAAGGATGCACAGAGGGATATTTGCCGGCTGGCATCCAGAATTAATGCAATGTCCATTCTGCCAGGAGGGTAGTAGAAACCCGGCAGTGGACAGGTGATGCTGCATTTAAAAGGCACATGGAGATTCTGCCTTATAAGGGTGAGGAATTGTTTGGGGATGGTCTCTGGGACCTCGTATCCACAGCAACAGCTGGGAAGAAAAATTTTTACCTCAGGTTTCCTCACAAAAGCCTAAAGAAAGCAGCGTATTTTCAGGTACAGTCCTTTCAGCTTCAGAAAAGCAAGCGGGTCAAAGGCGCTTCCTTTCTGCACAGAGACAAGGGAAGAAGGAAAAAGCTGCCCCAGTCAGCCAGTTCCAGGATCAAATATCTTCCCTCGCTTCCTCTGAGTCCACCACATGACGCTGGGGCTCCACAGGTGGAGACAGGTGCGGTGGGGGCGCGTCTCGGGAACTGCAGGGATCAGTGGGCTTGCCCACAGGTGGATCCCTAGGTTCTGCAAGTAGTATCACAGGGATACAGGCTGGAGTTCGAGACGACTCCCCCTCGCCGTTGCCTCACATCAGCCTTGCCTGCTGCCCTCGGTGAAAGGTAGTACTGGCGGCGGCAATTCACAAGCTGTACTTCCAGCAGGTGAAATCAAGGTACCCCTCCTTCAACAAGGCCGGGGTTACTATTCCAAAATGTTGTGGTACCGAAACCAGACGGTTCGGTGAGACCCATTCTAAAATTGAAATCCTTGAACACTTATATACGAAGGTTCAAGTTCAAAATGGAATCGCTCAGGGCGATTATTGCAAGCCTGGAAAATTTCAGGGTATCACTGGACATCAAGGATACTTACTAACATGTCCCTATTTACCCTCATCACCAGGTGTACCTCAAAATTGTGGTACAGGATTGTCATTACCAATTCCAGACGTTGCCGTTGGTCTGTCCCCGGCACCGAGGGTTTTTACCAAGGTAATGGCCGAAGTACTTATCCCGTACTTGGACGATCTCCTTATAAAGGCGAGGTCCAGGGAGCAGTTGTTCGTCGGAGTAGCACTATCTCGGGAAGTGCTACAACAGCACGGCTGGATTCTGAATATTCCAAAGTCACAGCTGGTTCCTACGACGCGTCTACTGTTCCTGGGTATGGTTCTGGACACAGAACAGGATAAAAAGGGTTTCTCCCGGAGGAGAAGTCCAAGGAGTTGGCGTCTCTAGACGGAGACCTCCTAATACAAATACAGGTATCGGTGCATCTATGCACGCGAGCCTTGGAAAAGATGGTAGCTTCTTACGAAGAATTTCCATTCGCCAAGTCCCATGCAAGGATCTTCCAGTGGGATCTGTTGGACAAGTGGTCCTGGTCGCATTCTCAGATGCATCGGCGGATAACCCTGTCTCCAAGGGCCAGGGTGTCGCTGTGGTGGTGACTGCAGAGTGCTCATCTTCTAGGGGGCCGCAGATTCGGCATACAGGACTGGGTCCTGGTGACCACGGATGCCAGCCTTCAAGGCTGGGGGGCAGTCACACAGGGAAGAAACTTCCAAGGCCTATGGAAAAGTCAGGAGACTTCCCTACACATAAATGTTCTGGAACTATGGGCCATTTACAATGCCCTAAGTCAGGCTAGACCCCTGCTTCAACACCGGCCGGTGCTGATCCAGTCAGACAACATCACGGCGGTCGCTCATGTAAACCGACAGGGCGGCACAAGAAGCAGGATGGCGATGGCAGAAGCCACAAGGATTCTCCGATGGGCGGAAAATCATGTGTTAGCACTGTCAGCAGTGTTCATTCCCGGAGTGGACAACTGAGAAGCAGACTTTCTCAGCAGACACGACCTCCACCCGAGAGAGTAGGGGCTTCATCCAGAAGTCTTCCAAATGATTGTACACCGTGGGGAAAGGCCACAGGTGGACAGGATGGCGTCCCGCCTCAACAAAAAGCTACAAAGATATTGCGCCAGGTCAAGGGACCCTCAGGCGATAGCTGTGGACGCTCTGGTAACACCGTGGGTGTACCAGTCGGTGTATGTGTTCCCTTCTCTGCCTCTCATACCCAGGGTAATGAGAATAATAAGAAGGAGAGGAGTAAGAACTATACTCATTGTTCCGGGTGGCCAAGAAGAGCTTGGTACCCAGAACTCCAAGAAATGATCTCAGAGGACCCATGGCCTCTGCCGCTCAGACAGGACCTGCTGCAGCAGGGGGCCTGTCTGTTCCAAGACGTACCGCGGCTGCGTTTGACGGCATGGCGGTTGAACGCCGGATCCTGAAGGAAAAGGGCATTCCGGAGGAAGTTATCCCTATGCTATTTAAAGCTAGGAAAGAAGTGAACGCAAACCATTATCACCGCATATGGCGGAAATATGTTGCGTGCTGTGAGGCCAGTAAGGCCCCAAAGGAGGAATTTCAGCTAGGTCGCTTTCTGCACTTCCTACAAGTCAGAGGTGACTATGGGCCTAAAATTGGGTTCCATTAAGGTCCAGATTTCGGCTCTATCGATTTTCTTCCAAAATAGAACTGGCTTCACTGCCTGAAGTTCAGACTTTTGTTAAGGGAGTGCTGCATAGTCAACCCCCGTTTGTGCCTCCAGTGGCACCGTGGGATCTCAACGTAGTGTTGGATTTCCTGAAGTCACATTGAGTTGAGCCACTTAAATCCGTGGAGCTACAATACCTCACGTGGAAAGTGGTCATGCTGTGGGCCGTGGCGTCGGCCAGGCGTGTATCAGAATTGGCGGCTTTGTCATACAAATGCCCTTATCTGTATTTTATATGGATAAGGCGGAATTGAGGAATCGTTCCCAATTCCTTCCTAAGGTGGTATCAGTTTTTCATGTGAACCAACCTATTGTGGTGCCTGCGGCTACTTGGGACTTGGAGGATTCCAAGTTTTCTGGACGTAGTCAGGACCCTGAAAAGTATATGTTTCCAGGACGGCTGGAGTCAGGAAAACTGACTCGCTATTTATCCTGTATGCCCCCAACAAGCTGGGTGCTCCTGCTTCTAAGCAGACTATTGCTCGCTGGATCTGTAGCACGATTCAACTTGCACATTCTGCGGCTGGAATGCCGCACCCTAAATCTGTGAAAGCCCATTCCACGAGGAAAGTGGGCTCTTCTTGGGCGGCTGCCCGAGGGGTCTCGGCTTTACAAATTTGCAGAGCTGTTACTTGGTCGGGTTAAAACACTCTTGCAAGAGTCTACAAGTTTGATACCCTGGCTGAGGAGGACCTAGAGTTTGCTCATTCGGTGCTGCAGAGTCATCCGCACTCTCCCGCCCGTTTTGGGAGCTTTGGTATAATCCCCATGGTCCTTACGGAGTCCCCAGCATCCACTTAGGACGTTAGAGAAAATAAGATTTTACTCACCGGTAAATCTATTTCTCGTAGTCCGTAGTGGATGCTGGGCGCCCATCCCAAGTGCGGATTGTCTGCAATACTTGTATATAGTTATTGCCTAACTAAAGGGTTATTGTTGAGCCATCTGTTGAGAGGCTCAGTTGTTATCATACTGTTAACTGGGTATAGTATCACGAGTTATACGGTGTGATTGGTGTGGCTGGTATGAGTCTTACCCGGGATTCAAAATCCTTCCTTATTGTGTCAGCTCTTCTGGGCACAGTATCCTAACTGAGGTCTGGAGGAGGGTCTTAGTGGGAGGAGCCAGTGCACACCAGGTAGTCCTAAAGCTTTCTTTAGTTGTGCCCAGTCTCCTGCGGAGCCGCTAATCCCCATGGTCGTTACGGAGTCCCCAGCATCCACTACGGACTACGAGAAATAGATTTACCGGTGAGTAAAATCTTATTTTCAATCTATACTAACGTGAGTCAGCCGCCTCACGCCGCCAAGCCTCCACTTACTTGGTGTACCACACGACGGGATCCCGAATTCCGGGGTTCAAATCCACTCACTCCTATGTTCGCTCACTCAAATACACTTTGTTTTTCTGTACAGAAAATTTTAATTCATTCAGATTGGCAGCTTTACCCCCAGAGGCAATACAGTTTAAACAAAAGTGTTATACTAATCTGCTTTAGAAACCGGGTAGTTTTGTGCTATTGTATTAAATGTCTACTATCCCACCTTAATTGAACAAATATCATGTGCTTTTATTATGCGCACACAACCCTACGCAAACTTGCGTAATTACGCAACCGTGCGTACCCCTATGCCACATGTGCGGCCTTGCGTCACGTGCACGTTTTTTGTACGCTGTCCTCACGTTCCGTACCACGTGTACCAATGTGCGTACGCAATAAAACAAATCACACTACTCTATAAATGTGAACAATACTAATTACTATTTCCCACTAGACACAACTTGTTCTGTATAAACTTTTATGCAGACCTGCGTTTGTGTCTTTACACTTACTTCCTTAAAATACTGTTATTTCAAATTTACCTAAATAGCAACAAATGTATCCGATTTCACACACATCTATAATGACTGCAATAATCTATACTTTAAATGATATGATTCAGATTGGATAGCTATCTTGCAGAACATACACTGATATAAATATACACATAATTATAATAATATATATATGTATCATTCACTAGCCTTCTATGTGACTCATTTACCCATTCAGTGCTTCTAATTTGCATATCTAAGCTATTTGCTTTTCACTGCTAAGAAAAAGCAGTTACACAGGATAATTTGCATTTCAATGGCTATCCTATAGCAAACAGAGAGTTAACTAAATCCTGGTAAAGTATTTTTTTTCTTTTTTTTTGTGTGTAATTTCTTACACCAAGCCAAGCATTTATCTCACCATTTACTCTCACTAGGCCCAATTTTAACTATTTGTAATTGACTATGGCATGGGTTAAATAAATGCATTGGTAACTCATTAATGGTGCTTGATGTGACCAAGGAAACTGATTGTTCTGAGCAGACTGAAAATCAGCTATTTAGAAAATGACCTTCCTAAAATGGCCACTGATCCTCCCCCTTCCACATCCATGAGGTTTACACAAAATGGTGAACAGGCCATGTGGTTAGTCCAAAATGGAGGACAGACCATGCGGCTTCCTTTGTCACAAAGAAATCACACATTATACAAGCACCAGAAGTTATTTTAGGCCTCAGTTAAAAAAAAAACTATATCAAGGCTATGCAGCAACTTTTAAATGTACTTTTAAACCTACTTAACAGATAAACAATCCAATCTGAATCAAACACAATATGACTTATTTGAACTTTGTTTTGCAACAATAAAAATACATTTTAGCATTTTAAATATTGTGAGAAACGCATTGTCCCTTGAAATTTCATATCATTGGCTTACTGATATCACAACAATACACACGGATATGATTTTCTCAGCTTTACGATGCGTCCACCACAAGCTGATCGACCACAGCGTCGCGTTTATAATGTACAGTGCATCATTAAGACCATGATATCCCTGACGAGCCACCATCTTTGAACGCCAAATTGTTTCCTTAAAAATATTTAAAATGCCCGCTCTAATATATATTGTAAACGCCTGCACCTCTTATTACCATGTGCCATGAATGTGCGCTATACATAGCAAAACACTGCATCCCATTAGAGAAAACAATACACCCACACATTATCTGAGTTCCAAAGCTCATTGATGTATATATTTGTTATTAAAAGGATATGGATTAAATATATTACAATGTACAGTATACACATAATTACATGGTTACAACTCACACAGTAAGCAGTTAATACATACAGTTACAGGCCAGCGATACAATACCATTCCCTCATTGCATCTTATATCTCTCCCTTTCAGCAAATAAATACAGGAACTGGTCTGGCAGCAACTCCATCATCCTCTGGGACAAAACAGCAACTACCTCCTGTGTGATCAGCAATGTGTTATCTTGTTTTTGGGGGAGGGGACTTTCTCATTCATGATGAGTCACTAGTCTATTTGTATATGCTCAACAGGTTCAGCCTTGAAGACATCCAAAGGGGCTGGCCTGAGCTTCCTGTCCACTACCTGTTTGGAATATCTATTGTTCTAATAAAAGTGATTTTACCTTTCATACATTTAATCATAACTATTTGTTGCAATGTCCTACAACTTAATAACAAGTATCAAATGAATCTACACATTAATCTGGTTGCTTTAATAGTAAATATGACAGGTCTATCTTGCTTCGTTCAAATAATACACATACATGACATTACTTCATTATATAATTTTAAATCATCATGATGTCTGCCGCTTGATATTATTATAATTATGTACTGTATGAAATAAGTGTCGAATCCATCTCTGTAGCATGTCCATGTAAATGCGTGTGTTACCATATTTTGCAGTATAGCGACTCATAATGTGTGTAGTTTGTATGTTCTTTTTATGTAATATTTTTGACTTCGACAAGTGCCACACCTGCCTATCTACATACATCCTTTTATGAGTGGGCACCTGGACCTGCGTTTTATATATATATATATACACTGCTCAAAAAAAAATAAAGGGAAAACTTAACACATCCTAGATCTGAATGAGTGAAATATTCTTATTAAATACTTTGTTCTTTACATAGTTGAGTGTGCTGACAACAAAATCACACAAAAATTATCAATGGAAATCAAATTTACCCATGGAGGTCTGGATTTGGAGTCACACTCAAAATTAAAGTGGAAAAACACACTACAGGCTGATCCAACTTTGATGTAATGTCCTTAAAACAAGTCAAAATGAGGCTCAGTAGTGTGTGTGGCCTCCATGTGCCTGTATGACCTCCCTACAATGCCTGGGCATGCTCTTGATGAGGTGGCGGATGGTCTCCTGAGGGATCTCCTCCCAGACCTTGACTAAGCATCCACCAACTCCTGGACAGTCTGTGGTGGCGTTGGTGGATGGAGCGAGACATGATTTCCCAGATGTGCTCAATTGGATTCAGGTCTGGGGAACGGGTGGGCCAGTCCATACCATTAATGCCTTCGTCTTGCAGGAACTGCTGACACACTCCAGCCACATGAGGTCTAGCATTGTCTTGCATTAGGAGGAACCCAGGGCCAACCGCACCAGCATATGGTCTCACAAGGGGTCTGAGGATCTCATCTCGGTACCTAATGGCAGTCAGGCTGCCTCTGGCGAGCACATGAAGGGCTGTGCGGCCCCCCACAGAAATGCCACCCCACACCATTACTGACCCAATGCCAAACCGGTCATGCTGGAGGATGTTGCAGGCAGCAGAACGTTCTCCTTGGCATCTCCAGACTCTGTCACGTCTGTCACATGTGCTCAGTGAGAACCTGCTTTCATCTGTGAAGAGCACAGGGCGCCAGTGGCGAATTTGCCAATCTTGGTGTTCTCTGGCAAATGCCAAACGTCCTGCACGGTGTTGGGCTGTAAGCACAACCCCCACCTGTGGATGTCGGGCCCTCATACCACCCTCATGGAGTCTGTTTCTGATCGTTTGATGCACATTTGTGTTTTGCTGTAGGTCATTTTGCAGGGCTCTGGCAGTGCTCCTCCTGTTCCTCCTTGCACAAAGGCGGAGGTAGCGGTCCTGCTGCTGGGTTGTTGCCCTCCTACGGCCTCCTCCACGTCTCCTGATGTACTGGCCTGTCTCCTGGTAGCGCCTCCATGCTCTGGACGCTACGCTGACAGACACAGCAAACCTTCTTGCCACAGCTCGCATTGATGTGCCATCCTGGTTGAGCTGCACTACCTGAGCCACTTGTGTGGGTTGTAGACTCCGTCTCATGCTACCACTAGAGTGAAAGCACCGCCAGCTTTCAAAAGTGACCAAAACATCATGCCAGAAAGCATAGGAGCTGAGAAGAGGTCTGTGGTCACCACCTGCAGGACATCTCCTTTATTGGGGGTGTCTTGCTAAATTGCCTATAATTTCCACCTGTTGTCTATTCCATTTGCACAACAGCATGTGAAATTGATTGTCAATCAGTGTTGCTTCCTAAGTGGACAGTTTGATTTCACAGAAGTGTGATTGACTTGAAGTTACATTGTGTTGTTTAAGTGTTCCCTTTTTCTCTTATGTCCTAGAGGATGCTGGGGACTCCGTAAGGACCATGGGGTATAGACGGGCTCCGCAGGAGATAGGGCACCTAAAAAGAACTTTGACTATGGGTGTGCACTAGCTCCTCCCTCTATGCCCCTCCTCCAGACCTCAGTTAGATCTTGTGCCCAGAGGAGAATGGGTGCACTGCAGAGAGCTCTCCAGAGTTTCTGTGGAAAAATAATTTTGTTAGGTTTTTTATTTTCAGGGAGTCCTGTTGGCAACAGGCTCCCTGCATCGTGGGACCGAGGAGAGAGAAGCAGAGCTGGCTTGTAAAGTTGGGCACTGCTTCTAGGCTACTGGACACCATTAGCTCCAGAGGGAATCGGAACACAGGTCTCACCTGGGGTTCGTCCCGGAGCCGCGCCGCCGTCCTCACAGATGCCGAAGATAGAAGCCGGGTGAGTATTGAGGAAAAGACTTCAGGCGGCAGAAGACATCAGATCTTCATGAGGTAAGCGGGCAGCGGTAAGCTGCGCGCCATTGCTTTCAGTCACACACACAAAGCAGGCACTGAAGGGTGCAGGGCGGGGCGCCCTGGGCAGCAATAAACCTCGATTTGGCCATAAATACGATGGATTAGGCTGTGGGACAGTAAATCCGCGGACCCCCGCCATTTTATTAGTATATGATGAAGGGACCGAAGCCCGCCGTCGGGTGGGCGGGGCTTGATCCTCAGCACTAACCAGCGCCATTTTCTCCACAGAGGCTGCATGAGAAAACGCTGGCTCCCTGTTCTCTCCCCTGCTGAGCTTCACGGGTTGGAAAAAGGAGGAGGGGGGCACTTTGGCGACGCAGTGAGTGGAGATTACAATTATAAACATATAATAGCGCTATCTGGTCATATATTCCAGTGTTTTTAAGCGCTGGGTGTGTGCTGGCATACTCTATCTCTCTTTCTCTCCTAAGGGCCTGGTTGGGGTTTTGTCCCCTTATAGGTAACTCCCTGTGTGTGTGGGGTGGTCGGTACGTGTGTGTCGACATGTCTGAGGCGGAAGGCTTCTCCAAGGAGGAGGTGGAGCAAATGAGTGGTGTGTCCCCGTCGGTTGTGCCGACTCCAGATTGGATGGACATGTGGCATACGTTGCATGCAAGTGTGGCATCTTTACATAAAAGGCTTGATAAGGCTGGTTTAGGGGGGACATCAGGCGGTCAACCCTCAGATTGGACCGACTCACAGGGCCCGTCGGGGTCTCAAAAGCGTCCCTTAACACAAGACACTACTACCGACACGGATTCTGATTCAAGTGTCGACTATGACGAAGTAAAATTGCACCCTAAGGTGACTAAAACTATTCAGTGTATGATTGTGGCAATAAGGGATGTGTTGCATATTGTGGATGAACCCTCAGTCCCCGACACAAGGGTACACATGTTTAAGGAAAAAAACAGATTATAAATTTTCCCACATCTCATGAATTAAATTAGTTCTTTGGAAAAGCTTGGGAGACTCCGGATAAGAGACCGCAGATCCCCAAAAGAATTTTTATGGCATACCCTTTCCCTAAGCAGGACAGGGAGATTTGGGAATTACCCCCCACTGTGGACAAGGCCCTGACGCGCTTATCCAAGAAAGTGGCGCTACCGTCTCCTGACACAGCGGACCTTAAAGACCCAGCAGATCGCAGGGAAGAAACTACCTTAAAGGGTATTTATTCTCATACGGGTGCTGTGCTAAGCCCGACGATTGCGTCGGCATGGGTGTGTAGCGCAATTGCAGCTTGGACAGATGAGCTGACAGATTAATTTGATACTATGGATAAGGATACTATATTCCTAACTCTAGCCCATATAAAAGACGCAGTCTTATTTATGAGGGATGCTCAAAGGGACATTGGATTGCTAGCTTCTAGGGCCAATGCCATGTCTATCTCAGCGATAAGATCCTTATGGACTCGCCAATGGACGGGTGATGCGGATTCCAAGAAACATATGGAAGTACTACCCTATAAGGGGGATGTATTGTTTGGGGATGGGCTGACGGACCTGGTTTCCACAGCTACAGCAGGTAAATCAAATTTTTTACCATATATTCCCCAACAGCAAAAGAAAGTAACACCCTATCAGATACAGTCCTTTCGGTCGCACAAGTCCAAAAGAGGTCGTGGATCCTCTTTCCTCACCAGAGGTAAGGGCAGAGGCAAGAGAGCACCTGCTTCGGCAGGTGCCCAGGAACAAAAGTCCTCCCCGGCTGCTCCAAAACCCACAGCATGACGCTGGGGCTCCCCTGAGGGAGTCCGCACCGGTGGGGGCACGTCTTCGACTTTTCAGTCAGGCCTGGGTCAGTTCGGACCTGAATCCCTGGGTGTTGGAAATAGTTTCCCAGGGTTACAAATTGGAATTCGAGGAGGTGCCCCCGCGCCGATTTTTCAAATCGGCCCTACCAGCTTCCACATCGGACAGGGATGTAGGGTTAGCTGCAATTTAAACGCTGTGTATACAGCAAGTGATAATCAAGGTTCCCCTGCACCAGCAGGGAAGACATTACTACTCAACCCTATTTGAATCTGAAATCCCTAAACCTGTACATAAAAAGATTCAAATTCAAAATGGAATCACTCAGGGCGATAATAGCCAACATGGAGGAGGGGGAGTTTATGGTGTCTCTGGACATAAAGGATGCGTACCTTCATGTCCCCATATATGCCCCCCATCAGGAATACATGAGATTCGCTGTACAGGATTGTCATTATCAATTTCAGACGTTGCCGTTTGGACTTTCCACGGCCCCGAGGATTTTCACCAAGATAATGGCGGAAATGATGGTGGTCCTGCGCAAGCATGGGGGTCACAATTATCCCATACTTGGCCGATCTCCTGATAAAAGCGAGATCAAGAGAGAAATTGCTGAGCAGTGTGGCGCTCTCTCCGAGAGTGCTCCAGCAACACGGTTGGATTCTAAATCTACCGAAGTCACAGTTGATTCCGACAACTCGACTACCGTTCCTAGGTATGATACTGGATACGGAACAAAAGAAGGTTTTCCTCCCAATAGAGAAAGCCCAAGACATCCAGAACATGGTCAGAGACCTGCTAAAACCGAAAAGGGTGTCAGTTCACCAATGCACTCGAGTTCTGGGGAAAATGGTGGCGGCCTACAAGGCCATTCCCTTCGGAAGGTTCCATGCAAGGACTTTTCAATGGGACCTTCTGGACAAGTGGTCCGGGTCCCATCTGCATTTACATCGGAAAATAACTCTGTCCCCAGGAACCAGAGTGTCCCTCCTGTGGTGGTTGCAAAGTGCTCACCTGCTGGAGGGTCGCAGGTTCGGGATTCAGGACTGGATCCTGGTTACCACGGACGCGAGCCTCCGAGGATGGGGAGCGGTCACACAGGGAAGGACTTTTCAGGGTCTTTGGTCAGACCAGGAGTCCTGTCTACACATCAATGTGTTGGAACTCAAAACTCAGGGCCATTTACAACAGCCTTCGACAAGCGGAGAGTTTTCTTCGAAACCTTCCGGTTCTGATTCAATCAGACAATGTCACAGCAGTGGCTCATGTGAACCGCCAAGGCGGGACAAGAAGCAGAGTCGCGATGGCGGAAGCCACAAGGATCCTTCGCTGGGCGGAAAATCATATAAGCGCTCTGTCGGCTGTCTTCATACCGGGAGTGGACAACTGGGAAGCAGACTTCCTCAGCAGACACGATCTCCATCCAGGAGAGTGGGGACTTCATCAAGAAGTCTTTGCAGACGTAACACGTCTTTGGGGAACTCCTCAAATAGACATGACGGGACCCTCAAGCAGTAGCAGTAGACGCACTGGTAACACCGTGGGTGTTCGACTCGGTCTACGTGTTCCCTCCTCTTCCTCTCATCACGAAAGTGTTGAGGATCATAAGACGAAGAAGAGTACAGACGATACTCGTTGTCCCAGACTGGCCTCGAAGGGCTTGGTACTCGGATCTACAAGAGATGCTCACAGAAGACCCCTGGCCTCTTCCTCTGAGGGAAGACCTGTTGCAGCAGGGGCCCTGTGTATTTCAAGACTTACCGCGGTTACGTTTGACGGCATGGCGGTTGAACGCCGAATCCTAGCAAAAAAGGGGATTCCGGAAGAGGTAATCCCTACTTTAATAAAGGCTAGGAAGGAGGTGACGATAAAACATTATCACCGTATCTGGCGAAAGTATGTGTCTTGGTGTGAGACCAAGAATGCACCTACGGAAGATTTTCATTTGGGTCGTCTTCTCCACTTCCTACAGACAGGAGTGGATATGGGCCTGAAATTAGGCTCGGTTAAGGTACAGATTTCGGCCCTCTCGATTTTCTTTCAGAAGGAATTGGCTTCTCTTCCAGAAGTCCAGACGTTTGTAAAGGGAGTGCTGCATATACAGCCCCCTTTTGTGCCTCCAGTGGCACCATGGGACCTGAACGTGGTGTTGCAGTTCCTAAAATCACACTGGTTTGAACTACTTAACAAGGTTGAGTTGAAATTTCTTACCTGGAAGGTGGTAATGTTGTTGGCCTTAGCATCAGCAAGGCGAGTGTCAGAATTGGCGGCTCTATCACACAAGAGCCCCTACTTGATTTTTCATGTGAATCGAGCTGAATTGAGGACACGTCCGCAATTTTTGCCTTAAGTGGTTTCGTCGTTCCATATGAATCAACCTATTGTGGTGCCTGTGGCTACTGGTGACCTGGAGGATTCCAGATCCCTGGACGTAGTCAGGGCCTTAAAAATGTATTTAGCCAGGACGGCTAAAATTAGGAAAACAGAGGCTCTGTTTGTCCTGTATGCGGCCAATAAGATTGGCGCGCCTGCTTCAAAGCAGACTATTGCTCGCTGGATCTGTAATACGATTCAGCAGGCTCACTCTACGGCTGGATTGCCGGTACCAAATTCGGTTAAGGCCCATTCCACTAGGAAGGTGGGCTCTTCTTGGGCGGCTGCCCGAGGCGTCTCGGCTTTACAACTTTGCCGAGTGGCGACGTGGTCGGGGTCAAACACTTTTGCTAAATTCTACAAGTTTGATACCCTGGCTGATGAGGACCTAGCGTTTGCTCAGTCGGTGCTGCAGAGTCATCCGCACTCTCCCACCTGATTGAATGCTTTGGTATAAACCCCATGGTCCTTACGGAGTCCCCAGCATCCTCTAGGACGTAAGAGAAAATAAGATTTTAAACCTACCGGTAAATCTATTTCTCCTAGTCCGTAGAGGATGCTGGGCGCCCGTCCCAGTGCGGAAACTCTGCAAGACTTGTATATAGTTGTTGCTTACGTAAGGGTTATGTTACAGTTGACATCGGTCTTGGACCGTTACTGTTGTTTTTTGTTCATACTGTTAACTGGTTATGTAGGTTCCAGGTTACATGGTATGATTGGTGTGGGCTGGTGTGAATCTTGCCCTTGGATTGCTAAATCCTGCCTTGTATTGTCCATCTCCTCTGGGCACAGTTCTCTAACTGAGGTCTGGAGAAGGGGCATAGAGGGAGGAGCCAGTGCACACCTATAGTCAAAGTTCTTTTTAGGTGCCCTATCTCCTGCGGAGCCCGTCTATACCCCATGGTCCTTACAGAGTCCCCAGCATCCTCTACAGACTAGGAGAAATAGATTTACCGGTAGGTTTAAAATCTTATTATTTCTCATACGTCCTAGAGGATGAGGGAGGTCCTTGTTAACCACAGCCTCGCCGTTCCTCCCTTCCCCGCTGGCATCAGTAAGTGTGTATACACTTCCTGAAGCCGGCACCCCACTCGTTTAGTGTGTATGGGGCTTAAAGGGCCATACACACTAGATGATTTTTTTGACCAATATGGCCAATACAGACAATTGTGAACGATATATTGTTCACATGGTCTAGTGTGTATGGTCCTGCAATCAACAATGCGCGCACCCGCGCTCGTTGATTGCAGGTTGGCGGTCGGAGGTGCAGCATGCTCAATGTGAGCAATGTCACTTGTGACATCGCACATCACGGCATGTGTACGGAGCCGCGATGAGCGATGTACATAATGTGACATTGCTCACCCCCCGCAGGCGGCTCCGTCCCCGGCTCCCTCCCCACCAGTGGCTTCATATCTGAGGCCGCTGACCGCTCAGCGCATCTCCCCTCCAGCGGCTCCATCCCCGCCGGCGGCTTCATTGTAGCTGAGCCGCTGGAGGGGAGACGCTGACCGATCAGCGTCTCCATCCACTGCCCCACCAATGTACCCACTGCCCCACCAATGATATTTCCACTGTGCCACCAACGTAATTAAAAATTAATTATAATGGGTTTTAAATTATATATATATATATATACACTGCTCAAAAACAATAGGATTTTAATACCTACCAGTAAATCCTTTTCTCTTAGTCCGTAGAGGATGCTGGGGATGCTTGAAGAACCATGGGGTATAGACGGGATCCGCAGGAGACATGGGCACTTTAAGACTTTGAATGGGTGTGAACTGGCTCCTCCCTCTATGCCCCTCCTCCAGACTCCAGTTTAGATTCTGTGCCCAGTGAGACTGGTCACACACAGGGGAGCTCTACTGAGTTTCTCTGAAAAGACTTTATGTTAGGTTTATTATTTTCAGCGAGATCTGTTGGTAACAGGCTTCCTGCATCGTGGGACTGAGGGGAGAGAAGCAGACCTACTTCTGTGAGTTTCAAGGCTCTGCTTCTTAGGCTACTGGACACCATTAGCTCCAGAGGGTCTGATCGTTAGGTACGCCTAGATGATCATTCCTGGAGCCGCGCCGTCACCCCCCTTGCAGAGCCAGAAGTCAGAAGACAGGTGAGTAGAAGAAGATCAGAAGACTTCAGTGACGGCTTTGAGGTACCGCACAGCGGCCACGCTGTGCGCCATGCTCCCACACACAAAGGCACTGCAGGGTGCAGGGGGGTACCCTGGGCAGCATATAAATCCTCAACAGAGACTGGCAATCGAGTATATAAGTGCCTAGGCACTATATTTAACCCCCGCCAGTATAAATATATGTAAGTAATAGCGGGGCTGAAGCGCGCCATTAAGGGGGCGACGCTTCCCCCTCACAGCTCATTTCAGCGCCTTTTTCTCCTCACAGAGACGCTGGTCCTTCCAGAACACTGCTGTACAGATCAGAGTGAAAAACGAGGGGGGGCACAGTTGTTTGGTGCAATATAAGTTAAAAATAAAAGCACACTATATCATGAGCGCTGTGGAAATGAGCTGGTAAACTCCTTCTGTGTTTCCCTGACAGAATGTACTGGGGTCTATCCCTTATAGCCAGTGTAATGTCGGTGGGTGTTTGGTACACGTGTGTCGGCATATCTGAGGCTGAGTGCTCTGCCACAAAGGGAATGACTGTCGGCACTGTCGACTCCTAATGGTACTTGGTACATGTAAATAAATGTCAACATGTCAGTAGAGGTATATTATTCCCAAGAGAAAACTATATGGGAGACACAGATGTGGAGGGGGGGGGGGGGGGGTGACCCTGTCGGCACCAACAATATCTGACTGGGTGAAAATTGGCATGATAATGTGATGCATATCAGAAAGAGCTATACCTATATGTATATGTATCCATAGTAAGGTTACATAGGTCTGTGGCACGATCACAGACGTGATAATATTTATGGAGGGAGTCATATTCATAGAATAGATTTCTCTCAGACCCCTCGGGATTGCAAAAATTGTATTTTGCCCAGTTACTACTCCCTGAGATCGACTCGAATAATGTTTCTTATGTCAACCATAATGTTTCCTAATTAGATCCACAAAATCGGCATTCAGTACATGTTCATACACATTAGAACGTATTAACGTCACTAGGGACCCTGCTGTTCCTGACAAAAGGATATATGTATACGTGTTATATATATATGGATATATGTGTGTATAGGTGCATTTAAAGGTATATATATGTATATATATAATAAATTATAATGAATGCTGAGGTAAAGTTATTCCTTCTCATGTGCTGAGCGCTCTGTTAAAAAAACTCTGGGTCAAGGATTCTGAGTGTTTATTCTTTTCCCGCCGTGGATAGAATAAAGTGAGAGTCACCCCCTGTTCTGCACGGGGCCCTGTCACAAAGGATCGTATGCAGGACGATATGTGATACTCTAATTATGTGTCCGCATGTACGTTGATTATACTTGCATTACATGCGCATTGGGGAGTAGTTGTATGCAGGATACTCCTTAAGTTGGGTCCCAAGGGGTACATACTGGAGTTTCCAGACGATTTCCCTCACTGTTTTTTCAAATAGACCTTACCGATTCTCCTCTGGACGGGGAGGTAGTGTGCGACGCCATACAAGAGTTGTGTCAGGATCAAGTCATTGTCCTGCTGTCCCGGTCACAAAAAACAAAAACAAACCTGTTATTCAAGCTTTTTCGTGCTTCTGAGGCCGGACAGCTCGGTCAGAACAATCCTATATCTAAAACCCCCCAAAAAAATTCTACTTAAGAAGTTGAACTACAAGATGGAATCTCTCAGGGCAGGGATCTCCAATCTGTAAAAGGAGAAAGAGGGTCTAAGTACAGTTTCTACCACATTAGGCTTACCTGGGTTTGCTATTCAGGATTGTCATTACCAATTCACCGGAGTGATGGCGGTATGATGGTTTTCCTTCGATAGTAAAAGAGTCATTATTATTCTGTACTGGGACGCTCTCCTCAGTACGGCGAGGTCAAGAAACAAGTGGTGCAAAACGTTGCTTTCTCCCTGACAGTTCTTCAACAAAGTGGTTAGCTCCTGAACTTGCCAGTATCACTGTTGATCCCAACGACGCGGTTGTCGGCGTTGGGAATAATGTTAGATACAGAACTGTTGAGAGTTTGTTTCTTCCAGTGGAAAAAGCTCTGAGGAGTCAGAGTTGGGTCAGATCTGCAACAGTGTCAATCCATCAATAAGTTCCGTTGATGAAAAAGATGGTTGCGGCCTACGAGGCCATTCAGTGAGCAGGTTAAATGCCAGAGTGGTTTTAGTGGGACCAGTTGGACATGTGGTCCGGGTCTCACCTGCACATGCACCGGAAAATAATCCTATCTTACAGGACCAGAATCTCTCTCTTCTGTGGTGGCTGCACAGTTCTCACCTCCTAGAGGGACGAAGGTTCGGGATCCAGGATTGGATCCTGGTGTCCATGGATGCAAGTCTCCGAGGCTGGACAGCAGTCATTCAGGGGGAAAATGGTCAAGCCAGGAAGCTTGTCTGCACATAAACATTCTGGAATTAAGGGCTATTTACAACGGCCTTCTGCAAGCGGAACTTCTTCTTCATGGTCTGCCCGTCTTGATTCAGTCGGACAACATAACAGCAGTGGCGTACATAAACCGCCAGGGCGGAACAAAGAGCAGAGCGGCAATAGCAGAGGCCACAAAAGTTCTTCGCTGGGCGGAAAGACATGCAAGCGCTCTGTCAGCAGTCTTCGTTCCGGGCGTGGACAACTGGGAAGCAGATTTCCTCAGCAGACATGATCTCCATCCAGGAGAGTGGGGTCTTCATCAAGAGGTATTCACAGAAGTGGAAGGTCGTTGGGGAATTCCTCAAATAGACATGATGGCGTCTCGCTTCAACAAGAAACTTCAGAGATATTGTTCCAGGTCGAGGGACCCTCAAGCAATAGCAGTGGACGCCCTAGTGACACCGTGGGTGTTTCAGTCGGTCTATGTGTTCCCTCCACTTCCACTCATTCCAAAGGTGATAAAGATCATAAGAAGAACAAGGGTTCAGGCAATACTCATTGTTCCAGACTGGCCAAGGAGGGCCTGGTATCCAGATCTTCAGGAATTACTCATAGGAGATCCCTGGACTTTTCCTTTACGAGAGAACCTGTTACAGCAAGGACCGTGCGTGTATCAAGACTTACCGCGGCTGCGTTTGATGGCATGGCGGTTGCACGCCAAATCCTAGCCCGAAAGAGTATTCCCAGTGAAGTCATTCCCACACTACTTCAGGCTAGAAAAGAAGTAACGGCGAGACCTAATTACCGTGTTTGGAGAAAATATGTGTCTTGGTGTGAATCCACGAAAGCTCCTACGGAAGTATTTCAGATGGTGCGTTTTCTCCATTTTTTGCGAGCAGGTGTGGATGCGGGCCTAAAGTTAGGCTCCATTAAAGTACAAATTTCGGCCTTGTCAAATTTTCTTTCAGAAAGAATTGGCCTCCCTTCCAGAAGTTCAGACCTTCGTGGAAGGAGTGCGGCACAGCCAACCTCCCTTTGTGCCCCCAGTGGCACCATGGGAACTTAACGTGGTGTGGCAGTTCCTGCAATCTCATTGGTTTGAAAACCTTTACATAAGGTTGAGCGCAAATTCCTCACTTGGAAAGTGGTCATGCTGTTGGCCTTGGCATCTGCAAGGCGGGTGTCTGAATCAGCGGCTTTGTCTCAATGTCGCCAGAACGGCTCAGATTAGGGCAATGGAGGCTCTGTTGTCCTGTATGATCCCAACAAGATTGGGACTCCTGCTACCAAGCAGACTATTGCACGCTGGATCTGTAATACGATTCGGCAAGCTCATTCTACAGCTGGATTGCCGTTACCGAAATCGGTGAAGGCCCATTCTACCGGAAAGGTGGGCTCATCCTGGGCGGCTGCACGAGGGGTCTCGGCATTACGGATTTGCCGAGCAGTTACTTGGTCGGGTTCAAACACCTTTGAGAAGTTTTACAAGTTTGATACCCTGGCTGTTGAGGACCTCTTGTTGGGTCAATCGGTGCTGCAGAGTCATCCGCACTCTCCCTTTCTGTTCTAGAGCTTTTATATAAACCCCATGGTTCTTGAAGCATCCCCAGCATCCTCTTGGACGTATGAGAAAATAGGATTTTAATACCTACCGGTAAATCCTTTTCTCTTAGTCCGTAGAGGATGCTGGGCGCCCGTCCCAGTGCGTACTGTATCTGCAGTTATTGGGTATGTTTACCCACATGGTGTGTTGCGTTTGAGTCAGCCTGTTGCTGACGATATTCATGCCATGGCATGCGGTATGCTGTTATTGGTTGTGTTTACACACAGGTTGTGTTACGCTTTATGTCAGCGTATTGCGGCATATTCTTCATGCCGTCGGCTGGTGTTCTATTGAAAGCCACGTTCTGCGGCATACTGGAGGTGTGAGCTGGTAAGATGCTCACCGTGGTTTAACAATAAATTCTTTCCTCGAAATGTCCGTCTCCCTGGGCACAGTTACTTAAACTGGAGTCTGGAGGAGGGGCATAGAGGGAGGAGCCAGTTCACATCCATTCAAAGTCTTAAAGTGCCCATGTCTCCTGCGGAACCCGTCTATACCCCATGGTTCTTCAAGCATCCCCAGCATCCTCTACGGACTAAGAGAAAAGGATTTACTGGTAGGTATTAAAATCCTATTGTTTTTGAGCAGTGTATATATATAATTTAAAACCCATTATAATTAATTTTTAATTACGTTGGTGGCACAGTGGAAATATCATTGGTGGGGCAGTGGGTACATTGGTGGGGCAGTGGATGGAGATGCTGATCGGTCAGCGTCTCCCCTCCAGCGGCTCAGCTACAATGAAGCCGCCGGCGGGGATGGAGCCGCTGGAGGGGAGACGCGCTGAGCGGTCAGCGGCCTCAGATATGAAGCCACTGGTGGGGAGGGAGCCGGGGACGGAGCCGCCTGCGGGGGGTGAGCAATGTCACATTATGTACATCGCTCATCGCGGCTCCGTACACATGCCGTGATGTGCGATGTCACAAGTGACATTGCTCACATTGAGCATGCTGCACCTCCGACCGCCAACCTGCAATCAACGAGCGCGGGTGCGCGCATTGTTGATTGCAGGACCATACACACTAGACCATGTGAACAATATATCGTTCACAATTGTCTGTATTGGCCATATTGGTCAAAAAAAATCATCTAGTGTGTATGGCCCTTTAAGCCCCATACACACTAAATGAGTGGGGTGCCGGCTTCAGGAAGTGTATACACACTTACTGATGCCAGCGGGGAAGGGAGGAACGGCGAGGCTGTGGTTAACAAGGACCTCCCTCATCTGTACATGTTCAGACAAGGGAGGGGGTAGTTAATGATGCGCGGGAGCGTGCATTGTTAACGATATTGAGTGTACACACTACACGAGATTGTAAAAGATCTCGCTCAGATTGGCCCTTCTGAGCGATATCTTTTACTTTCTCATCTAGTGTGTATGGGCCTTTAGTCAGTGATTTCCAAAGCTATACCATGTGCTGTGATAAAAGCAACCTAGAGTTTGAAACCAAAAATGTGATGGGTTTTCTAAATTTAGCATCATCAGTAGTTTAAGAGAGGAGGGGGCCTGTGGGCAGACTCTGAACAGGGCCCCTCCTCTCTGCGGCAGAGGAGACTGGCATTGTTCTAGACTAGAGTCTACTTGCGCAGGTCTTTGGGAGCATGGTGCCACCCTATGTTTCCGGTGAGTTATCTCTACTGCATATGTGCAAATCACTCCAAAGAGGTAAATTATTAAACATGGGTGTGCGGTGTGGACCCCACTGGACCCAGTAGCCCATGTCCCCCAGTCCACACACTGCACCCATTATTGACATTCCAAAGCCTCGCATCCACCAGCTGTCTGATACCCTCCTAAAGTCACATATAGCCAACACAGGCAAAAAAAAAAACCTGAATGGTGGCTGTTTAACTTCCATTTATTCCTAAACGATGTGGTTATTAATAGAGGGATATTCAATACAGCAGATGGAGGTAAGATCAACAGTGGATAGAAATTGCTCTTCCACGTAAGTATTGGTAAGGTGCCACTTGGCTATATAGTTTGAAATCAGGAAAGTAGTGCATTCTGGAACTCTGCACTCTCACCAAACTTATCTGGGAAAGTTTATTATGCCAAATAGATTTTCTGAATGTTGATGTAAAGAAAACCGCATTTGTCTTGGTAAGTATAAAGGATAGTACCTGCAAAGCATAGAGAATTTTCAGGAATATAATCCTTTTAATCAATCCTAGGAAGCAAAGCGGTAAGTGACGCTGCACTTGTAAGGCATCCAGAAATTCCATAATAATATGCGTAACCTTGAGATGATAGTGGACAGAAATATTCCGGGGTGAGTACATTCCCAAATATTTAATGTCCCTCTAAGACCACTGGAGACCCAGTACTCTACCCCGGTTTCAGACAACCTGGTTATTCCCCAAAAAATTTCACATGGTGAAACTAGAAATCAGCCCAACTGTTGAATTTTATTCATTGTTGAATTTTATTCATTGTTAAATTAAGGCTGGAGTCTGGGTTGCCTATAACAACGAGGCCCCCAAAGCCACGTATTCAGAAATCATTAGAGTGATGGCACAATATTTTGCCAAAAGTCTTCTCAGTGTCAAGGCTTAAAATAACCTTAACGTGAGGGGCCACAGAGAAGTCTGCTTTCACAATCCCCAAGACAATGCGCACGCCCTTGACCGAGTGGTGACCATGGGTAAATCCCAGTCGATTTTGTTTTAAGAAAGAATAGTGTGGCCATAATTTTAGTTAATAATTTAAAGTCTGATTTTGGAGGAAGATAGAGCGATATGACTTGACAAGTGTAAGGTTTTCATGTGGTTTAGGAAGGTGTATAGTAACAGCTAGGGGATATGTTCCTGTTGAAGTGTGCAATATAAATGGATCAGGGTCTGGCACAATATCATCTTTGATTCTTTTATAGTAATCCCCATTTAGGCTATCAGGGTTTGGGGATTTATTGGATTGTAAGTAATGAGTAAATAAAGCACACAATGTCCTTCTCCATGATATCTTTTATTGTATTTTATTTAAATGGCGCCACAAGGGATCCACAGCACCCAGGGACAAGTACAAGGTATAAACAAAACCAGGGGTTAGGTGCCATCAAAGGAAGAATGGAGTATATGATTGTGTGAGTAAGAGAAGGAAAGGCAAATGAGGGGAGAAGGCTCTGCTCTTGTGAGCTTACAGTCCAAAAGGTGAAGGGCTAACAGACCAAGGTGACACAGACGGGGTAGACCGTGAGTGTGGACAAGAGGGTTAGGAGCACAGTTGGCTGGGTTTGGTGAAGAAGAACATGTTGAGAGCCCATTTGAAGTTTTGTAGACAGGTGGAGAGTCGGATGGGGAGAAGTAGAGAATTCCAGAGATAGGGAGCAGCAGTGCAAAATCTTGTAGGTAGGAGTGGGAGGAGGTAATCAGCTGGAGAGGCGGCGTGCATTAGCAGACTGAAGAGGACGGGTGGGAGTTTAGAGAGATATGAGGTAAGATATGTAAGGGAGAACAGTGAGTGAGGGTTTTGAAGGTGAGTGTGAGAAGCTTGAATTGGATTTTGAATGGGAAGGGGAGCTGAGGGGGGTGGATGTAGTACATTTGGTGAGGAAGATGAGACGGGCAGCAACACTGAAGATAGATTGGAGTGGAGAGAGGCTTATGTCAGGGAGGCCAGAAAGGAGGAGGTTACAGTAGTCTAATCTGGAGATGACCAGGAAAGGTAGATTTGAGTATCATCAGCTCACATAAAGAGGATGTGTATAGAGAGACAAAAGGAGAGGCCCAAAAATAAAACCTTGGGGGACACCTACTAGTAAAGGAAGTGGGGGGAGGTGGAGTCATGAGAGAAGACAGAGAATAAACTGTCAGAAAGGTAGGAGAACAGCCAGGAGAGGGCAGTAGTGTGCAGACCAGGGGAGTCAAGGATTTGCAGGAAGAGGGTGGTCCACAAAGTCATGCAGCATAGAGGTCAATGAGAATAAGCAGAGAGTAGTGGCCCATGGATTTCGCAGCAAGGAAGTCATTGCAGACTTTCTTGATGGCAGTTTCAGTGGAGTGGAGAAGACGGAAACAAGACAAATGGATCAAGCAGTGAGTTGGACAAAAGAAAGACAGTGAAGCTGTTGTAGACTATACGCTCAACGAGTTTGGAGGCAAAATGAAGGAAACAGATTGGTCGGTAGTTGGAGAGAGTGGTTGGATCATGGGTAGGTTTTTTTTATAAATAGGGGAGAGAAGAGTATGCTTGAAGGCAGAGGGAACAGTGCCTGATGAGAGGGAGAGATTAAGGAGATGGGCAAGATGGGAACATGCAGAAGTAGAGAGGTAGCAGAGGAGGTGGGAGGGGATAGGGTCGTGTGAAGAGGGGTGAGGAATGGATGAGGGCATTGATTTCCTCACCAGATACAGGAAAGAAAGATGTCGGTAGGAGGGAAGGAGAGAGGGGTCAGGGAATGGAAGAGGGGGGTTGCGCAGGGTCTGGCGGGATGTGATGTCCTGTCGTATGGAGTTAACTTTGGATGTAGGGGGAATTCAGACCTGTTCACTAGGCAGCGATTTTTGCAGCTGTCAAAGTCGGAAAAATATCATGCTACACGTTGCCATATATTCACCTGATGCGCTAGCCCGCTGCACGTGCACATTCTCTCCCGTGCGTGCGGATACTCGCAGCTGCGTGATGGCGCCTCCTCGGCCATGCGCTCGAGCGCGTGGTATGTGCATTTACGGTAGAGTTTGTGTGCGTCTAGCGGGCGACTCAAACGTTAAATAATAAAACCAAATAGTATGTTTTATAGATAATGTTCCCCTTAATAATGACTGTAAGTTTGTTTAATGTAACTGGTCGCTGGACAGAGAAATTCCTCTTTGCATGGTACGAAGGGTCAGACAGGGTTTGAGCAGTGGTGTTTGGTACCTAACTAAAGAACATTTTATTAGAAACAATCCGATGCTGGTTAGGTAAAGATTAATCGCTCCTGCGTATAGTTATGTCTATTAGTAGTTTCTTGACATTTACTATATTTGGGGTTCATTATCCATGCGGCGGGAATTCTCAGATTCCCTCCCACCTGAGCAGTTTGATATAGTCACAGCCCACCTGTTCAAACTAACCTATGACCTTTTGTTATGATGCGAGGAGACATTCCTGTGTCCAATGAACAATGAGATTGTAGGTCCCTTTGTTGTATACTGTACGCAGTGTATATAAGGACAGCCAGCCTGGCCAGCTCAGTCTTCTCTCCACAAACGGTTTTCATCTTGACTAACTCGGAGCTGGTACCAGGACTGCGCAGCGATCATTCCCCAGTGTGTGTAAGTTATTCTCTGTGACCAACTTATTCCCTGTTTGTATTTGCCATATTCTCTCTCTCTGTTATTGTATAAGATTGTGACGATATTGTATATTTATGTGTAGTTATTCTGCTTAGATATTGATGTTAGCCTGTAGTGTATGAACTGTTAACTGTTTATTCCTTTTTTACATAGCTAGATATTGTTAGTAAAGGTGTTGGAACCTTAGCAAGGTATTGTGTGTTTATTACATTGCAGAGGGTAATCGGAGCGTCTCAATCGCTGAAGCAGCTTTAGTATTAACAAGGTTAAGCAGCGTTATATCGCTACAGTATTTCAGTACTAAGGTTTACAGTACAAACTCAATCTTTCACTGTGTTGCATACAAGGTTTACTGAGTGTCATCCCGTGAGCATCTGCGCCGCTCGTGTTCCCCTCGTGGTCACGAGCGTACGCTACGCTGGTAGCGTAGCATTACGGTAGTCGGCCGCCTATAGCGTGCTCATCACCAAGCGTTAAGCCGTGAGCGAGCGTGTCGCATGTGCGTCTCGACCACGGATAAGCGTCTGCTACGCTAAGTGTGTACCCTTACGGTACCCCATACGCCAATTGCGTACTGAGTCTCTTACCCATTTTATAGTGAATGTTATAAGATAAATATTTAGCTTTATCAATTGGCGGCTCGTCCGTCCTCCACATATCCGCACTAGCGAACACAGACTTTATCTGTCAGCAAGGGCGTGAAGGCAGTATCCCTTCGTATCGGGATACAGTAGTGCTGGCTAGATAAGCGTCTGTTTCGCTACGCTGTAGGAGTGCTGGTGGAATCCGGAACCGGAAGGTAAGAACAGTACGCTATTGTCTTTTAAAACTCTTTATTTCTGTTTTGCGTACGCACGCACGCACACACCTGTATTTCTTTTTTTTCATTTGTGTGTCTTCACACCTCACTTTCCTGTTTGCCATTTCATCATTGATAACGTGCTGAGAAAGATTTGCTGCTATTGGTAGTTAAAAGTAAAATTAATACGTTAAGGAGTAATTTGTAAAACACGCGCACGGCTTGCCTAAGATACAAGGAAGTTCTGTGTGGTGTTCAGTAAATGATTACAGTTAAAGATCATCTACATTGATATAAACGTGTTAATTGTATTTCTGTGGATATACCTGGCTTGCGTACATGTGTCTCTAACAAAGGGCAGGACTAGCGTACGCGACGCAAGGGCCGACGCACGGAGCGTATATTACGCAACGGAGCGTCTGGGTACGCCCACATAATACAAATCACACGATAGTATTGTTTTAGTTAGGCGATAAGGAGGCAACGCGATAATAGCGCAAATCAATCTCAGTGTCCAAAATTTTAAGCTAATAGATCCTTCTCTAGTTACAACTCCTCGAGATTAGCCTGCGATACTGAATGAAAGGGATTTCTGCGCAGAAATGAAAGTAAAGAGTATATGAGGTGAAAGAGTGTGTATATATATATAAGTTTCTAAATTTTGGGGTTGAACCACAGGAAATCATCGAGTTCTCGTGAGGTACATACGTGTAAGTGACGGCACGGTGGCTTGGGAGGCATCCCTTGTTAAACATTTAAAATAAGAGCATTAGAGTATAGCAGACCAGGAGGTCTACTGTAGCATAGACCAGGAGGTCCAGACAGACCAGGAGGTCTAGGTACAGCAGACTAGGAAGTCCGCTATAGATAAAGAGTAAAGGAGCACAACACCAGGAAGGGTTGGTGCGGTACCCATATAGGCCATTAAGCTCTGGCTGAAGGAATTCGCAGCCACAATTTTCGATTCCACTGGTCGCTCCGCACATAAGATTAGTTGCTTATGTGCAGAACGATTGTACCGCACGTAATTGTGTGCATTAGTTAGTAACTTGACCCAGTACCATTTGCGTACGTTAGAGGGGTCATAAACGCTATTTGTACATTCTAACGTGATTTGTGTAATTTTTTTTATTTTAAGGGAGGTTCGCTGGTCACTCGGGAATTCTCTAACAACCAATAGTTACTGGGAAGGGTTAAGTGCTCTTCGGATCACACCCACATGTTCCAGTAAATAGAGGTTCAGGTCGCAGGGGCCCTAGGTCGAGTACGCCAGCGCTAAGGCAGTGTGTGGGCGTATTGGTCGACGTGGGCGAGTGAGTGGAGGTACTCGGTAAACTTCCGCCGCCGGCCTACCCCGAACATCTTGGTTTTTGTAAGGGTTCGCTGAAGACCCTGATTTGAAGGTCAGAGGTAGTGAAAGCAACACCTGCAAAGATGGGGGCCAGTTGTTCAGGTAGGGGGCGATCAACCTCGGTTCGGGTTGACTTAATAAACCGACCAATCGGGTCGGCAAGGTATGTCATGTGTGAGAAATACGGTTCACACACAGAGGTTTTGTGCGATGAATGGGAAAGAATGACTGTGCATGATGGGGAAAAGTTCCCACGGGTAGGCAGTTTTAGTCCCGAGGTGTTACAAAATCTAAGGAGAAGGATATGTCTCATTAAATCTGCAAAGAGACGGATCAAACATTATGATTATTTACAGTTATGGCAACAGGAAGGTGAAATACAAAGAGGATTGGCTCAAGCGGCTGGATCTAACCCTATCAGGAAACTGATAGCCACCGCTCCCCCACCACCATACATAACGGAAAGTGGTTACAGAGAATGACACACTGGTGTATGATAAACATGCACTTAGTAACTGTATAAATGTTAAGAATAAAGTAACCAAGATTGTTGATGCTAATATTAACCCGTGCAAGCTGTACCCTGTTTTAAACTTTCCCCAGGATTGTGACCAAGAGGATGAGCCACCATAGCAGAAACAACAGTGGGCACGTCCCAACCAGTAAGAGCAGTATCAAAGGCCCCTAGTGGAGGGACAGGTGAGGTCGTATCAACTGGTAAGTACGGCACTATACACTATGCTGAAACCATTACACCACATGTTGTAGAATCTACTCAGAATGATGTTATTGAACTTAATCCCGTTAGGGTAATTGCAGTGCCAAATGGGAAAACTGACACTTCAGGACTCACTCCTGTCAGACACATCGCCATGCACTGCCCCTTTTCCCGAATGGAATTAAGATCAATGGTGTCTGAATTCCCTGATCCTAGGAAAGATCTAGTTGCAAGCCGGAAATACATTAGAGAGCTAGGAAATACTGTGGAGCCCAATAACAAAGACTGGCAGATATTGCTGAGGGCATGTTTACCCTCCAATGTCGATTCAGCGAGATTTATAGCTGACTGTAAATTAGATGAAGAGGTACCCCTTACGGATGTGTACAACCAAGATAATGTAAAGAGAATAAATTTACAGTTAAAAGAGTATTTTCCAGCTGTTGCCAAATGGAACAAAATTTTCTCCATCAAACAAAAAGAGGGAGAAACAGCTGCTGATTATTTTCATCGGGCACTACAGGAAATGGCTAAGTATACAGGCATAGAAGACATTAAGACAAATGTGAATCATAGAGAAGTAGCAGTATCTGTGTTAATGGATGGTTTAAAGGAAGTATTGAGGACGAGGGTACAGACCACCCAACCATGTTGGCGAGGTCTGTCGGTGGCTACTTTGAGAGAGGCCGCTATTGATCATGATCGGAATATCACCAGACACAGGGAGTCACAAAGTGATAAGTTAATGGCCGTAAGTGTACAGGCCCTGACCACAAGGCCACCTCGTCTCCGACCCCTGTGGGTAAGTCAAATGTGGTAACTTGTTATTACTGTCATAAAGAGGGACATTTTGCACGAGACTGTAGATCGAAAAATGCACAAAAATCATATCAACCCCCTAGACAACGACATGACACACGAAATTGGGATCAAGGACCGCAGAGATGGAGTTATGAGCCACACGCAGGAGAAACAAAAAGGTATCCCCCAAAAAGAGACTGGCAAGTCACTGATAGTTCCCATTTACCCCCTTCACAGGTAATAGCTGCCAGCGCAATGCAGGGAGGTCACCACGCACCATAGGGGCGGGGCCACACCTGTAATCTGCAGCCAGTGAAATTGATTGCGAGCCTTGGAAGTGAACCCGAGGTCACAATTGATGTAGCTGGTAAGCAAACCTGCAGAGATTACGATAGGGCCTTTGCATACCAAGCATTCTTTTCTGCTGGCTGCATCGGCTCCGACTAATCTCCTAGGGAGAGATTTACTGTGCAAAATGGGATGCGTCATATACTGTACTCCTGAAGGTGTGTTCTTGGACATACCCGAAAACCACGCTCAGGAAGCGCAGGATATGCTAGACTCCCCAACAAGATTAATGTCACACACTGTTGTTGTAAATAGGTATCCGTCCAAGGTAGAGGAAATGATTTCCCAGATACCGGAATCACTTTGGACCAAGGATGGACAAGACACTGGATTGATGGCAAACGTAGCCCCAGTAGTTGTGCAAGTAAAAGATGGTAGGATAGCTCCAGAAATCCCACAATACCCTCTGAAGCCAGAGGTGGAGTTAGGAGTTTACCCTGTAATAGAGCGCTTGCTACAACAGGGCATCCTGGTAAGAACGTCCAGCACTGCCAATAGTCCCATCTTCCCTGTTAAAAAGAGTGGGGGGAGGGGTTACAGATTAGTGCAGGATCTAAGAGGGATCAACAAAATAGTTGAGAGTCAATTCCCCGTAGTGCCAAATCCAGCTGTCATCCTTATGCAAATCCCTCCCACTGCCAAATTTTTCACTGTGATTGACCTCTGCTCCGCTTTCTTCTCGGTACCTCTGCACCCTGACAGTCAATACTTATTCGCATTTACATACAGAGGAGTTCAGTACACCTGGACTCGATTACCACAAGGTTTCATAGACAGTCCAAGTATTTTCTCACAGGCCCTGCATGATTGTTTACAGTCTTTCCAACCAGAGAGTGGATCAATATTGATACAGTATGTGGATGATTTACTGCTGTGTTCAGATTCACTGGAAGCGTCCCTGAGAGATACGAAACAACTCCTGTTTCATCTTTCAGACACAGGACACAAGGTTTCCAAGGACAAGTTACAATTATGCCAAACCCGTGTGAAGTATTTGGGACACTGTCTAACACAAGGACTGAGACACCTTACCGCTGATAGAATTCAAGCAATTCGTGACATGACCCTGCCACAAACCCAGCAACAGATAAGAACATTTTTAGGAATGTGTGGGTATTGCCGTAACTGGATCCCAGGTTTTTCCATACTAGCCCTACCTTTGCAGGAGATGGTCTCCTCAAACAAACCTGATCGGATTTCGCACACAGACGAGTCTGAGATGGCATTTGAGAGACTTAAACAGTGCCTAACGCAGGCACCGGCATTAGGTATGCCTGACTATGGGAAACCCTTTGAGCTGTACGAAACAGAGAGTGCTGGGTGCGCAGCAGGTGTCTTAACCCAGAAGCATGGTGATGCCAGTAGGCTAGTAGCCTACTATAGCGCCCAGCTAGATACGGTAGCGCGATCCCTCCCCACATGCTTGCGAAGCGTTGCAGCAATAGCATTGCTAGTCACGAAAAGCGAAGATGTAGTGCTAGGACACAACCTCACAATTCATACACCACATGCAGTGTCAACCTTACTGAATTCGGCCCAAACCAGACACGTCTCATCAGCGCGGTTTACAAGATGGGAATTGGCATTGATGGCCCCCGTAAACATCACCATAAGGAGATGCAGCGCATTAAATCCTGCAACGTATCTCCCAGGTGTGCCTGGACAGGCACAAAGGGTGGAGGATGAGAGTGATGGTGAAGGAGGATTTAATACAGGGGATGACACGCATGATTGTATGGAATATTTGACCCAAAATTTCATGGCAAGGCCTGACATCAGTGACAACCCACTGGAAGATGTAGATTTTACTTTCTACACTGACGGTAGTTGTCACAGACAGACGGACTCGGGAGACTTGTGTACTGGATACGCTGTCGTAGATGACCAAGGTACCATAGAAGCGGAACCGCTAGGCCCACCACACTCAGCACAAGTTGCTGAACTGGTTGCCCTAACCAGAGCATGTGAATTGGCTAAGGGCAAATCAGCCAATATTTACACAGATTCTAGTTACGCCTTCGGAGTAGTCCATGATTTCGGGGCCCTATGGCGCCTCAGAAATTTCATGACGGCAGCTGGCACACCCGTAGCGCATGCAGCCCACATCAAAAGACTTGTAACAGCGATACAGGAACCCGACAGAGTGGCTGTTATCAAGTGTAAAGCTCACACATATAGCCAAGACCCAGTATCACTTGGTAACAGCCGAGCAGACGAAGCTTCTAAATCAGCAGCAGGTAACCCCATACAGATAGTACACGACTGATGGTATTTAATACTGTAAACACACAGAAATTATATGAAATGCAAAATTTGTGTTCACCACAAGAAAAGGCAGTTTGGAGGTCAAAAGGATATGGCCAGGAGTCCTCAGGACTCTGGACAGACGGACAGGGTAAGCCAGTGGCACCCAGAGCATACCTTCCAAGTCTAGCGGAAGCGGCACATGGGCTGACTCATCTAGGCAAAGAAGGAATGTGTAAGTTGGTAAGAGCTTATTGGTGCACCCCAGGATTTTCTTCCCATGCGGGTAAAAGAGCGATGACGTCTCACCTGCTTGAGGAAGAATATCGGAAAGGCAATACCGACAGAGCCATCCCATATCCCTCCGACAGATGGCCCTTTTCAAGTAATACAAATTGATTTCATACAATTGCCACCTTGTAGAAATTTAAAATATGTATTGGTCTGTATTGACGTGTTCTCAAATTGGGTTGAAGCATTTCCCGCGGCCACAAATACCGCTGTATTTACTGCAAAGAAAATTGTGCAGGAATTTGTGTGTAGGTATGGTATCCCTAGAATCATTGAAAGTGATAGGGGTACCCATTTTACAGGTGAAGTCTTTCAAACAATGTGTAAGTTGATGGGAATTAATAGTAAGCTGCACACTCCGTATCGCCCCCAGGCGAGTGCGAAGATGGAAAGAGTAAACAGCAATATTAAAAATAAATTGAGCAAGGTAATGACTGAAACAGGACTGTTATGGCCTGAAGCTTTGCCAATCGTATTATACAGCATCAGAACCACTCCCAGGTCCCCTCTTAATCTGTCTCCTTTTGAAATTCTGTTTCGTCGACAACCCCATGTTATGATTAACCCCCAGGATGATTTGAAATGTAACAATGAAGTAACCGTAAAGTACTTGGTTAAGATGAGTAAGCAATTGAGGAATCAGAATGATAATCTAAAGTTGGTGATTCCTGATCTGCCAGACAGTAATTGTCATGACATTGAACCTGGGGATTATGTAATGATACGGAATTTTCTACGCTCAGGTTGCCTTATTGACAGATGGGAAGGACCATATCAAGTCTTATTGACCAGCACAACAGCATTGAAGGTTGCCGAGAGAGAGACTTGGGTCCATTCGTCTCATTGTAAAAAGGTCACTGACCCAGAGAGGTCCCGTGATAAAGAACAGACGGTAGAGGTTGTATCACTAGAGTGTCTGTTCAGGGAGGATTGAGACGACACCTGAGCGCTGAGAATAATAAGACCAGAAGCTTGTCGAGCCAGATTTCTTTTTTCCCATTTGTTATTTTCTCCAGTTCCCACCTCCCTCCTATTTCCTTTCCCCCTTCTTATTTTTCTCCTTTTACTCCTCTAAGATGGACTTGCCCCAAGAGACTGTGATCCGGATTTTCCTGTTGACCATGATGTTGACCAGAGCAGTCTGTTTCGGTGAGAGTACCATGGAGGTCGAGAAAGGATCTGGAATGGGTTCTGATGACCAGGATGCAGGCGTAAATTTCCAAGAGCAACATAATCTCCGAGCAAAGGCGAGTATCAGAAAACGATCTGGTAGCATTGACAATAGAAGAAATTGTGAAGGATTGTTAGCTGAAGAGAACTGCATCTGTAGGCATTGTGACAACATAGTTGAGGATAGGTGCATAAAGAAATGTCAGTCCAGTTTTAATGTTCACATGGACCGGCATCCATTGAGTGACTATCACTCCTTAGTGGGTAAAGTGTTAAATCAGACAGACTGTTGGGTATGCTCTCAAGTACCTCAAGGTCATAGCAAATCAGGACTAGTACCATTCCCTTTAACTGTAGGAGAGGTACTTGAGCTAAGTGGTGGGAGGCCGGTGGACAAGAGGTTTAATATCTCTAGTCCTCCTAGTTTGAAGCTCCACCAATATCATGTGGATAGGTCCTTAGTGTGCTTTAACATTTCCAATCCCCGAAAGCCGGGAAATTGGGAAGTGTCATGGAGTAATCAAACCATGACCTTTTCATACAGAGCCGACAGAATGCCCATAGACACAGAACTTATACGCCAGATAGCCGACCATGGAAAATATTTCCGGTATAGGTACACTCTAGGAAGTAGGACCATGCGAGTTGGAGAAGTATCACCAGGATACTGTGCACATATCGTACAACCTGATACGTGTACTAAACAGATGGGAGAGTTAGGGTTAGGAGATTTCACATGGAAAATTTGTAACATGATAATGTCATACTCCGTCCCATATGTTCTCCCCGATGATGCATATTTCATATGCGGGAGGAAGGCGTATAAGTGGCTTGCCCCAAACTCAGAGGGACTGTGCTATATTGGAAAAGTACTGCCTGAAGTAATGACTGTAACCCATAACAAAATGAAAGATATTCACCGCAGTGCCCAAGCTCCTTATACTCACACTCATTACGAGCATGTCGTTAAACGGCACCTGATAGAGAGGACAGAGCATTCAGCCTCTGATCTGATCCATGAATCCACCAGGATTCAATTCCTACTCGCGTTAGATATCACTCGTACCGCCAGAGGAGTGATAAATTATAAATATATATCTGCGCTTGCAAATTTGTTAGACAATATCGCCGAAATGTATGACGACACCTTCAGGTATACTGGGAAAGAGTTACAAGCCTACAAAACAGAACTGGTTCAGCATAGGATGATTCTTAATTACCTCACAGCTGTGACAGGTGGGTATTGTGTTACCCTAGCAACTCAATATGGAATAAAGTGCTGCACGTACATTACAAACAGCACGGAGGACCCAGCCGAGGTCATAGACCAAAAGATGGATGACATTTTACAATTAAAATGGGAGTTTCGAAGGAAACACAATCTCACACTCGCTGCTGTGGGTAATGAGCTGACCAGTTGGGTGTCATGGTTGAACCCACGAAATTGGTTCTCGGGCTTAGGAGAATGGGCCCAAGGTATTATTATGGATGTAGGGAAATTTCTTTTGTGTATTCTGGGAGTCGTCATATTGGTTGGCCTGATATTTAGATGCGTTCGGGTTTTAACGAAGAGTAAAAGTAATACCAGGGTGATGAGTCTAAGGAGCGAGGACACTGTACTAACAACAGCTAATCTGATTTATGACCCAACGATAGAGACAATGTTGTGATGAAAATGTGATTCCACGGTCCGTTTCTTTCACCCGTTTCTCCTTTGTTTTCCTCCAAGGTACAAAGACATCCGCTTGGAAGAAGAATTTGACAACCTCTTTTATACAGACCATTGATGAACTATGCTACAAGCCCCCAATTTCCCTAGTGACTTTAACTTCTACGATAGCCCAACACTTTAGAGACTGTAACTTTATGGACAATGGAACAACTTTTGCTCGTTATTTATAGCAAAAGCACCGAGAGACATCAGACAACATGTACATCAAGACAAGACTTCAGACAAGACCTCAATCATCAAATGCATATTAAACTCACATAGTTTACGACTGCATTTATAATAATTGCTTCTTATCTTCACCTCTACAACCTTCAGGTAATGACACACATAGTCGATAGGGAATATAGATACAGATATCAGCACTCACAAATCCCCCCATTCATGTATCATCAACTAAATGTGCTCCCCCATTTGTTGCAACCAAAAGCTGAAAAGAGCTCGGTAAAGTTTGACAGCCCATCCACAGACCCGTAATACGGGATAAGAAGGATTCAAATGTATACTTCGCAATACCTCGAAGCTTGATTTAAAACACGTACGGCACGATGATACATGACCCCTCAAACATGGATTCATACACACATGCTTCTACTATCTCACTAGGTCATACCTTTTTCCCACCTGCTCCTCTCCTCCCTTTACCCAATCATAAAATGGTATTTTCAGGATGACATATATTTTTCTTTTTTTGAACTGTTTTAGGAAGTGGCAGTTATTGATGACTGCCAAAGGGTGGACTGTCAAAGTCGGAAAAATATCATGCTACACGTTGCCATATATTCACCTCATGCGCTTGCCCGCTGCACGTGCACATTCTCTCCCGTGCGTGCGGATACTCGCAGCTGCGTGATGGCGCCTCCTCGGCCATGCGCTCGAGCGCGTGGTATGTGCATTTACGGTAGAGTTTGTGTGCGTCTAGCGGGCGACTCAAACGTTAAATAATAAAACCAAATAGTATGTTTTATAGATAATGTTCCCCTTAATAATGACTGTAAGTTTGTTTAATGTAACTGGTCGCTGGACAGAGAAATTCCTCTTTGCATGGTACGAAGGGTCAGACAGGGTTTGAGCAGTGGTGTTTGGTACCTAACTAAAGAACATTTTATTAGAAACAATCCGGTGCTGGTTAGGTAAAGATTAATCGCTCCTGCGTATAGTTATGTCTATTAGTAGTTTCTGGACATTTACTATATTTGCGGTTCATTATCCATGCGGCGGGAATTCTCAGATTCCCTCCCACCTGAGCAGTTTGATATAGTCACAGCCCACCTGTTCAAACTAACCTATGACCTTTTGTTATGATGCGAGGAGACATTCCTGTGTCCAATGAACAATGAGATTGTAGGTCCCTTTGTAGTATACTGTACGCAGTGTATATAAGGACAGCCAGCCTGGCCAGCTCAGTCTTCTCTCCACAAACGGTTTTCATCTTGACTAACTCGGAGCTGGTACCAGGACTGCGCAGCGATCATTCCCCAGTGTGTGTAAGTTATTCTCTGTGACCAACTTATTCCCTGTTTGTATTTGCCATATTCTCTCTCTCTGTTATTGTATAAGATTGTGACGATATTGTATATTTATGTGTAGTTATTCTGCTTAGATATTGATGTTAGCCTGTAGTGTATGAACTGTTAACTGTTTATTCCTTTTTTACATAGCTAGATATTGTTAGTAAAGGTGTTGAAACCTTAGCAAGGTATTGTGTGTTTATTACATTGCAGAGGGTAATCGGAGCGTCTCAATCGCTCAAGCAGCTTTAGTATTAACAAGGTTAAGCAGCGTTATATCGCTACAGTATTTCAGTAGTAAGGTTTACAGTACAAACTCAATCTTTTACTGTGTTGCATACAAGGTTTACTGAGTGTCATCCCGTGAGCGTCTGCGCCGCTCGTGTTCCCCTCGTGGTCACGAGCGTACGCTACGCTGGTAGCGTAGCATTACGGTAGTCGGCCGCCTATAGCGTGCTCGTCACCAAGCGTTAAGCCGTGAGCGAGCGTGTCGCATGTGCGTCTCGACCACGGATAAGCGTCTGCTACGCTAAGTACGTACCCTTACGGTACCCCATACGCCAATTGCGTACTGAGTCTCTTACCCATTTTATAGTGAATGTTATAAGATAAATATTTAGCTTTATCACAGCCCTGCGTTCAGATAGTCGCTGCCTACAGGGGGAGTGTATTTTCATTGTGCAAGTGTGCGAACGCATGTGTAGCAGAGCTGCACAAACTGATTTTGTACAGTCTCTGTGCACCCCAAGACTTACTCAGCCGCTGCGATAACATCAGCCTGCTCGGGACCGGATTTAATGTCAGATACCCTCCGTTCAAACGCTTAGTCCTACCTGCGTTTTTCCAGACACTCCCTGAAAACAGTCAGTTGCCACCCACAAATGCCCTCTTCCTGTCAATCTCCCTGCAAATGCCCATGCAAATTGATTTTTTGCACCATCCCGTCGCTGACCGGCGATCCCCTTTGCAGCCGTCCGTCATGCCTGCGCATTGCGGTGCATACGCATGCGCAGTTCAGATCTGATCGCCCAGCGATCAGGTCTGAATTACCCCCGTAAAAGTACTGTAGATGGCAAAGTCAAGAGCAGAGACCAAAGTTGAGATGGGGGTGGCCAGAGGAGCAAGTTGACAGTGGCAAAGAGGTGCCGGAGATTTGAGGACTGGGAGGAGATGACGTTCTTGAAGTATGCTTGTTTAGAGAGGGATACATTTGTAGTGGAGAAAGTATGCCTTAGAGTGTAATTTCCTAAACTGTCTTCATTAAGTGTATCCCATTGAGAGGGGTAACTGAGATGGGGGATCAATATTGATAAAAAACAGGCTGAGATGTGTATGAGAAGTGAATGAGGTGCTAGAGGTAGGGTCAGTGAGAGAGGTGATGTAATGGGAGCAGCATTGTTACCAGACAACTTGTGCTAGTAATTTACCAGCTGTGTACCTTCCATCTGTAGTATCTTTTGTTAGAGTAGCCCAAATAGTTTTGTGCGTGGGCTCTATGGAGCAATTACATAATTTTTCATCCTTTAGTAAAGTTGTCAGGGGTAGAGCAACTAACAAAAAATTATAGGAATTCTTCATTTGTGAGTGCATAGACTCATATTGGGAGACACGGGGGTCATTCCGAGTTGTTCGCTCGCTAGCAGTTTTTAGCAGCCGTGCAAACGCTATGCCGCCTCCCACTGGGAGTGTATTTTAGCTTAGCAGAAGTGCGAACGAAAGGATCGCAGAGCGGCGGCAAAGTTTTTTTGTGCAGTTTTGGAGTAGCTCAATACCTACTCAGCGTTTGCGATGACTTCAGACTGTTCAGTTCATGTTTTGACGTCACAAACACGCCCTGCGTTCGCCCAGCCACGCCTGCGTTTTTCCTGGCACGCCTGCGTTTTTTCGAACACTCCCTGAAAACGGTCAGTTGACACCCAGAAACGCCCACTTCATGTCAATCACCCTGCGGCCAGCAATGCAACTGAAAAGCTTCGCTAGACCTAGTGTGAAACTACATCGTTCGTTGTAAAAGTACGTTGCGCGTGCGCATTGCGCCGCATGCGTAGAAATACAGTTTTTTTGCCTCATCGCTGCACAGCGAACGAATGTAGCTAGTGATCAACTCGGAATGACCCCCATAGGCCTTCCTTTATTTAGCAGTATTGGGGATGATGTAACCCCTCACATAGGCGTTTCTATAATGGTGCAGTGTGTGCGGTGCACATGGGCCCCTAGGCACAAATCACTTGGAAAATGGGCGCCAGAGTTTACTAGATGCTGGAGAGGAGGAGTTCCACGACAGAGGCTGCATGCGGGTCCCCTCCTCTCTTAAAACACCCCTGACCCCTCGGGTGGACCACCACCCAAGTGGCGAATCTGTCCAGCGGTCGGGATTCCGACTGCCAGTATTGTACTGGGTGTCAGGAATCCTGTGTCTGTATCTTGACCACCGGGATCCCGACAGCCGGCAAATTGATTGCCTCCCATGCTGGGAAGCTTAGTTTTTACACTGTAATTTAGTGTTAAGCTAGGAAACACCAATAAGCAAAGTTGTACCGTTTAACTGGATTCCTAAATGTAATGCTCTAAGGTCCTGATTCTGAGTCGCTCACGGTGGAATTGAGCAAGTCTGCTACTGTGCAGACGTGAAAATCCCTAAAAACTGTTACGGCACATGCATCACAACAGAGTGTGCGCACAAAGGCACTGGGTGTAGTATGGTATGCCGGCGGCCGGGCTCCCGGCAACCAGCATACCGGTTCCGGGAGCCCGACCGCCGGCATACCGACAGCGTGGCGAGCGCAAATGAGCCCCTTGCGGGCTCGGTGGTGCACTACATGCGCCACGCTATTTATTCTCCCTCCAGGGGGGTCGTGGACCTCCACGAGGGAGAATATGTGTCGGTATGCCGGGTGTCGGGATTCCGGCGCTGGTATACTGTGCGCTGGGATCCCGACATTCGGCAACCAGAAGACCACCCAAGGCACTACTGCATTTGAAATGCACGGTATCAGAGATGTTTTGGAAAAGTGCTGAGCGATCGCTAAACCTGCACAGATATGGTCCAGCTTATGGGCGTGTTATAGGAGTATTGTGGGTGTGTTACTGAAGTGTTTGCCTACTCTGACGCTCAATCATTCACTTTGGAAGCCATACTCAGATTTAAAATCTGCACCTGTAATAGGACTGGTGCACGTTTCGATGGTGCCATCTAAAGACGCACCAGACCAATTGTGCCATTTAAGTACGCACCAGACTGTATTACAGCATGTACAGATGCTGACAGTGGGCGTCTCGGTTCTTGCACAGTCATACGCATGGATGTACAGCTGGGAAGACCTCTGTAGAGGCATTTGCATAAAGTCCCAGACGGACGAACGCCAATTAACACAGCCATGACCTCTTCTGCAGCCACCTCTGAATCAGGCCCTAGGCGAGTCCTATAGTGGAATAAAGTTATCTAACAAAAGTTTGAGACAAATATATATTTTTTTTAAATGGAACATTTTCTGTGAAACTCTTGTGATTAACAAATTATTCAATACTTTAAATGTCAGTAAAGTGCAATTACATTCTGTGCATATGGAGTCAAATGTATTCTGTCAGTACTTCACAGCAGGAGGGTTTTTTTTATGTATGTTAAGTATAAAATGCTGTGAGGTAGCATCCTACCTTGAGATGTCTTATTAATGATGGCTCTACATTAACCCTTCTCTTGCCTAAAAGTTGTATAAGTCGCATGGTAAAACAATGTAAATCATCCAGTTTTAGGGTGTTATTCAGGTTTGTTAGCAAACCTAAAAAGTTTGCAGTTGGGCAAACCATGTTGCACTGCAGGTGGGTCATAGGTAACGTGCAGAGAGATTTACGTTTGGGTGGGTAATATTGTTTCTGTGCAGGGTAAACACTGGCTGCTTAATTTTTACACTGCAATTATTTCAATTTTGATCACACCCCACCCAAATCTAACTCTCGCTGCACATGTTACATCTGCCCCACCTGAAGTGCAACATGATTTTGCCCAATTGCTTACTTTTCTGGTTTGCTAACAAATCTGAATAAGGCCCTTAGTCCTCACATTTTGTAAGAGCATCAATTCCAGTCTCCTGTGGGGGATGTATTCAAAATGTTGACGGTCAGGATACCGGCATTCATGAGACTGACGCCGGAATTTCGACAGTCTACATTTTACTGTTGGACAGAATCCTGACACCCCACACCGGGCCAATTCCCACTCTGGGCCCAAAGCATGGTGAGCGTTTTTGCTGCCGGTATACAGGCAGGTGGGATTCCACTGTCGTTATACTGACAGCCGGCATCCTGTCTGCCAGTATATCATACCGCACCCTTCTTTGGGGCTCTTGCACCTAGAGATAACTGGTTCAAAGCTGTGTAGCACAGAGCTCTCCTGGTACTCCTGGCCCCCATTAGTAACATAGCATATGTTACTGTCCAATTTATACCCCTTTTCCACCAAAATCTCGGGTCTGACCTGTGATTTGGAACACGGTTTCAAGCTGGGTCAGCCCTGAGATTTACCCCATTTCCTGGGTTGGCGCCATTCACACTGCACTCTGGTGCAATGCCAGCGCCATCTCAAAGTGACGGAATCAAGCACCTGCCGACCGGTGGATGGCGGACAGCAGGTGGCATGCAGCCGTCAACAGGCGGGGCGCGTTCGGGAGGGTGCCACACTGGAGAAAATCAGGGAGACATTATGGCCAGTAAGCAGGGATGGGGTGAAATCCGTAACAGTCTGGACCATACGGGAAGGCTATAATCTCTCCCTCCCTGGTGATGTCTGTCATGTGTGATGGGTTTTTGAGTCAATCACCACACCCGGGTAACCCGTTTCCACTGTAGCTCAAGCATGTCTTTCCCGGTAAAAACTTTGCCAGGTCTTTACCTAGACCCTGGTAGAGCCGTTTCCACTGACAAAAATACCGGGTTGGTGCACGTTCATATGCAAAATACCGGGATTTTCATGTCAGTGGAAAAGGGGTATTAGTATACCTGTAAGTAGTGCTTCTGTTTCAATAAAATAAGTAGTACCCCCAGAGCTGAAGAATAGATTAATATGGTTGGCTTAATAACTAAATTAGTATTGCCCCTATAATTTTGAAAGAAATGTCTTCTCCTAATGATTACTTTTCTAGTAGAAAAATAAAAAAAATACATGCTCTGTTAGTAATATGATTACTTTAAGGCTAAGTTAATTGGTTTAAATATTTTGTTTAAATGCAGAGGCAATGAATAAATCATGTCAGTCTGTGCTGTGGGACTTTGCAGGATACTTGGTTTACTCATGCTTATACCTCTACTTACACGGGAATGCTCATATGAACTTCACATGAATAATCCATGACGTGATTTTCTGTGCACAAATCCCAAATAAATAATGCTCCTCAGCTCTTCTTTATATGTTTACTAATAGTGCTCCGGGGTTTTTTTTTGTTATTATTATGATTATAAGTAATGATCTTGGAAGCTGCAAATGAAGGCTTGGCTATACCTCTTTCGGCAAGAGGATGGGCACCTGAGTGATATAAATATGCTGCCATCCTAAATGCAGATTTTTAAAATGATCTGTTTGATGGGTGAATGTGAGATGAATAGTATACAGCTCAGGGCTTTGTGTTTCATATTCGAGTCTAGTCTAGTAATGTACTACAGATCTTGCTTCTGAAGACAGTATCATTATTCTATTGCAAGAATAAATAAAAAACAAAATTCCAATTTTTACTTGAGATATCTTTTAATTTATTGATATTAGGCTGGCAGCTCCATCATATATTGAAGAATAAAGGAATACAGCAAACATCCATATTTGTGAAACTTGGGTATAAAACATAATTTTTTGGGGGGTATGTTTTGAATGTTCAGTAAGACTAGAAATTTGTAGCTAAATTGTCTTTAAATTGAGGGAAATTAGTGACCACTATGAGGCTGAATGGCAGCTTTTCTGTTTAGGTACTTCATCATATAGTTATGACTTAACACACCCTCAAGTTCAAACATTTTAAAATTACAGTTTAATTAGACTTTCTGGTTGGCCATTTCCACCAAATCTCCAAACCTACATCTGTGTCAGAGGTTGGTCACAGAGAAGCTATTCTGAGTCTACCTTTCTTTCAAGTAAACATAGTCCTAGCAATGAGAGCCCACTGCATGGCCTTAAATTATTTGCAGACTTACCATGAACCACCATCTCTAATCAGTATTTGAGCTGCAGATCCCTTACTGCTTGAGCTCCCTTTGAAGCTACTAATTCTGTATAATGGTTGCAGTATTTGAACTATACACTATATTGAGGCCTTCATCTTTTGAAAAAAAAAATTAGTTTCTGACTTGGGAGAGAGCCCCAACATTCTTCCCTGAATGACAGAAAATTGGTTGCTCCTTAGCTTTCCCCACTGGATCAGTCAGTACTGGAGTTCTACCATCCTTGTCATCTTGTCCAGTTTAAGTCCCCATTTTAATGCCACCTGTTTGCCAGTAATCTCTAATGCTGGGTACACACTTAGCGATGTGTACACAGCCCGACATTGCTGCCGACGGGACCCTGCATGCGGAAAGTGCATACACAAGTTTGTCAATGCCAGGTCCGACCTGGGGGTCCATGTGAATGCAGCATGGCAGCATGTATTTGCTTGCACCATCCCCTATCGTCCCTGCAGCAGAGCTGATGGAGAATGTCGCTAGTGACCAGCGGGAACACGCGTATCATGGGTATAGACCATGTATCCGATATGTCACTCTGATCTGCGGGATCAGGCAACATATCATCCAGTCCATAGGTTCTCAAACTCGGCCCTCTGGACCTCAACCAGTTCTTGTCTTCTCAGGTCTCACAAAATCACAAGTGAAATAATTAGCTCCACCTGTGGTTCTTTTAAAATGTATCAGTGAGTAATGAGTACACCTGTGCACCTGCTGAAAAATGTGACATGTTTGGGGTCCTGAGGACCTATTTTGAGAACCCCTGGTCTAGTGTGTACCCAGCTTTAGATTATCATCTATGGGGCAATTCCTCATTCAGTGCAAATTGTTTGAATTCCCAGTTATTTGAAGTAGTAAGGTTGCTAGGCATAGTAATATATATATATATATATATATATATATATAGACGCATAGTAAAATTCAGCGGCACTCAGAGACTGTTCAAATAGTCAAAAAGTTTGTATTAAAGATTACTGCAAAAATCCAACGTTTCGGGACCGAATCGTCCCTTTTTCAAGGTGAGTAGCAGTGGAATAACATATAAAACATACCTTTATACCATAAGAAGAGACCCCACGTGTGCTCATCGGTGAGACGCCGTCCGACCTCGGAACCCGGCGACTTCCGCTGTCGTCATCGGGGGGCGTCCGCCGTTACCGTGGTAACCGGACGCTTAGGCGCTCCCCTGGTGACGTGCTGTGAAAGAGAATGTGCACGTAAACATACAGCGGTCCCACCACCTGACAGGCTGAATCCAACTACTTTAAACTTAACATCGTTAACGATGTTAAGTTTAAAGTAGTTGGATTCAGCCTGTCAGGTGGTGGGACCGCTGTATGTTTACGTGCACATTCTCTTTCACAGCGCGTCACCAGGGGAGCGCCTAAGCGTCCGGTTACCACGGTAACGGCGGACGCCCCCCGATGACGACAGCGGAAGTCGCCGGGTTCCGAGGTCGGACGGCGTCTCACCGATGAGCACACGTGGGGTCTCTTCTTATGGTATAAAGGTATGTTTTATATGTTATTCCACTGTTACTCACCTTGAAAAAGGGACGATTCGGTCCCGAAACGTTGGATTTTTGCAGTAATCTTTAATACAAACTTTTTGACTATTTGAACAGTCTCTGAGTGCCGCTGAATTTTACTATGCGTCTGTAACTGGAGTTTCTTCAGAGGGCACCAGGGCAGCTGCACCAATTGTGGGAGTGCCGGTCCAAGTCTTATCTTTATATATATATATATATATACACTCAGCAATGTACCCGGCACTCCACCTTGAAGTAAGCTGGTTCTGGTGCCCTCATAAATACAACATGTACACTCAAAGATGCGGCAATCACGAACACTTTGTAAGAATCACAGACACCGGTAGAGGTAAATTCAACGTTTCAATCCTTTAAGGATTTTCGTCAGGAGCAAGCTTGCTCCTGACGAAAATCCTTAAAGGATTGAAACGTTGAATTTACCTCTACCGGTGTCTGTGATTCTTACAAAGTGTTCGTGAGTGCCACATCTTTGAGTGTATATATATATATATATATATATAAAACTGAAGTAGAGATGAGCGGGTTCAGTTTAACTCGGATTTACTCGGTTCTCAAAACGGCATCTTATTGGCTCACGGATGTCACGTGTTTTGGATAACCAATAAGAAAAATCCGGATAAAACTGAACTGGCGTTAATTCTGGCACTTCATCCGAACCCGCTCATTTCTAAACTGAAGAGGACTTTTTTTTTTTTTTAAAGGATTTTTTTTTTTCAACTTTGTATGGCTCTGGGTGCACCTCAACTTTTCATTTATTTGGATGCCTGTACTCAATCTGTAGACTATTAGACAATTTTTGTCCTGTGTGAGAATCAATTGATATTATAGAAAAAGACCACAGTGGATTGGAAGCTATTCTTTCTGCAGCGGCGTACACTGGGATTCCACAGGGAATACATCGTGGGTGTAGAATTGGATCTTGATCTGAGGCACCAACAGGTTAAAGCTTTTACTGTTCCCAGGAAGCACTGTACTGCCTCCTCTATAACCCCACCTCCGGGCACTGGAGCTCAGTTTGTAAGTTGGTGCCTGCAGAGCAGATCACTAACAGGTGGGGATGCACTAGACAGCCCTGAAAAGAGCTTTTTAAGAAGATTTCAAGGGCAGCAGCACTGTTTATGTCATTCTGGCATTCTGTGCTGCGGCTCCATCACCTCCCCAGCAGCGCTGCATACTCCGCGGACGGGTTCCCGGGTACTTACAGCGGAGGCGCACCGGTCATCAGGCACACCACCGCTGACGATCTCCTAGATCGTGTGGCTGCACATCAGGGAGGAGGTAAAAGGGTTCCCCAGGTGGGACCCACTGGTAAATTGCGGCCCAGTCGCGGTCCCAGGAAACGGACCGCGCCGCTGGCGTGGACACTGTACTGCACAGGGACCCCACTATATCCACCAGGGCAGAGAGCATAGGTCGGATTTACTAAAATCCATTTTACATAGGCTTCACAGTACCCAGTTGTGAGGACCATCAAAGGGGATAAGGCGCTGACCTGTAGCCCCTCCCCCAGCTCCGGGCGCCATCTATTGCTGCTTTTCCCGCCCTGGAGCTGCATTTCACTCTCCCTCACTCCCTGACAGAGATTTTGGCGCTATCTTTACACAACTAGCTGAGCTGATCTCCGGGACTGCAGGCACTGTCTCCTCTGTAAAGCCGCCTGTTTCATCAGTGCTGTGCATTTACAGGCACTTAAGTATTCTACATGTCATTTTAGACAGTGTTAGTTAAGAACAAGTGTACTGCTATCTGAATATTTAGTACAAGTGTTCTGTGATATACATCCAGTATCTACTGTGCATTGTTTTTTTTTTTTTTTCCAAATATGTTTATTAAATACCTCCAAAACATGGTACAGAAGTAAGGAAAAAACTGCATACATATCAAACATATCTACATCAAAGTAGGCAAATAAGAAAGGTAAAAGTACACAGCATATATGAGTAGGTGGAGGAAATTTTCCAATTTTCCAAAACAATCAACAAGAACAAACTGTAAACCACCAGAAGAGCGGCGGTCAGGCTATAATATATTGAGAATGGGACTGAATATGACTGACTAAAAACTGACACTCAATTCCGGCAGTTCAAATAACAAAAAAAAAAAAAAAGGGGAGGTAAAAAAGAACATCACAAAAACGTTAGAACAAAAATAGGCAAAAACACCTACCAAGAGCCACAGGCCACCGATCCGTCCATAGAAGTGTCCAACCAATCCGCCAGGGAAGAAACAGGAGAAATAAGAAGAAAGGGGAAAGAAAAGAAGAAGTGTGTGGAGAGGGAAGTACGGATGAAGAAGAAGAGGGGGAGGGGAAGATAGGAGGCTCAGTCAGTTAGAGAAAGTTGGCTATCAAGTTGTCGGAGAGAGTACCAAAAGTTAGATTGGAAACATTTATGTATTGCTAGTTTAGTGTGGGCAGGGAGGGTACAAATGTATTTATCCCAGCACTTAAAGAGTGCAGGAGTCAGGGTTTCCTTGTGGATAGAGGCCTCCAGCCAGTCCATATTAAATAAGAAGAGTAACCTAGAAGTAGCCATAGGGAGAGTAGGAGAGGTAGGATGGATCCACTGTTGCAATATAGCTTTTTTCCCCACTGCTGAAAGTAGCACTATCAATTTTTTATCAGTGCGTGGAATTCCAGGTTGGTCCGACAGATGACCAAAGAGGGCCCAGGGAGCAGTGCATTGAAAGGGGATGCCTAGCGTTGAGGTGCCATAGTGGTGTAAGGTATGCCAGAATTTTTGGATGACAGGGCAGGCCCAGAGACAATGGAAAAGGTCAGCTTCTACCGTTGAGCATTTATTACATCCGGCCCTATCTGATATACCCATTAGAAAACCTTGTTTGGGCGAAATATATGCCCTGTGTAGCAGTTTATAGGCCATTTCCTGATATATACTAGCCGGTATTAGTTTAAGGGTCATAAAAAAAGTATCTAGTAGGGTGTCTACTGTGAGTGTAGGAACTTGGGAGATCCATTTAGCCAGATCAGGAAAATCAGTGTGGGGGTCCAGTTCAGTGCGGATGCGTGCATAGATAGAAGATATGGAGTATGTGTTGGAGCGTAAAAGGGAGTCTAAGGGGTTAACAAAGTCTTTTCCCGTGAGGTGAGGGAGAACGGATGTAAGATAATGTATAGCCTGGGAGTAGTAAAATCCATGCAGGGGTGAAATTGCATATTTCTCAATAGCCTCCTGGAATGGCAAAGGAGTGTGAGTAGGTGTCATCAGATTACGTAGAGTCTTTAAACCAGAGGAGCACCAAGCACCAAAAGGCAAAGAGGCAGTACCATTTTGGAACTCCAGGTTTCCAAGCAAAGGTAGAGATACTGAGTAATAATATTTGAGACCAAGGGCTTTCCTAGCCATTTTCCACGCCTTAATAGTGGAAGACAATAGCGGGTTATCAAATTGGGAAGATTTTATTTGAGAGGGCCGGGCATGTAGGAGGTAAGCAAGAGAGAGAGGAGCACAAAGCTGAGATTCTAACTTGGTATCTGTGAATACATCGTTGCCACTGAGCCAATCCATAGCGAAACGTAGTAAGCACGCTAGATTGTATTGTTTAATGTTTGGTAGGTTTACACCCCCTTGGCGCACCGATTGCGTCATTTTTTTTAGGCTTATCCTGGGGCGCTTACGGTTCCATATAAACTTGGAAAGCAAGGTATTAAGTAAAGAAAAGTCGGAGTTAGTGAGAAGAATGGGAGTCATTTGGAGAATATACAGGAGTTTCGGGAAGCTTGCCATCTTAAACAGGTTGCATCTCCCTAACATATTAAGGGGAAGGTTTTGCCATAGGCTAAGTTCAGTCTGTATTTTATGTATGATCGGGGTAATATTACGTGCATAGAGGGTGGAGAGATGTTGTGGTAGAGCCACTCCTAAAAAGGTGATATGCGAGGGGGCCCATCTAAACGGGAAGGGTCTAATCCAACCCAGTCTCGCCTGGCCAAATATGGCCAGGGCTTCAGACTTGGCAAAGTTAATGGAGAAGCCAGCAAAAGACGAAAATCTGTCAATTGCCTCTACCAATACAGGAAGGGAGCGTTTAGGGTCAGAGGTACATATAAGTAGGTCATCTGCGAAGGCTATAACTTTGAGTTCGCGATCCCCAATAACAATGCCTCTAAACCCAGGTAGTAGTTGGATATAACGAATAAAAGGTTCCAAGGCCAAATTAAAAAGCAGAGGGGAGAGAGGGCATCCTTGTCTGGTGCCTCTCTCAAGAAAAAAGGAAGAGGAGGCCACATTATTAACTACCACCTGGGCCATCGGAGCAGTGCAGAGGGTCCGCATTAGACTACAGAAATTAGTGCCAAATTGCTGATGGGAGAGCACTCTAAAAAGGTGTGGCCAAGCGATTTTATCGAAGGCCTTTTCGGCGTCTAGATTGATAAGAATATTGTCTTCCAAATTATGAAGGCGGGTATGGGAAATAGCAGCTATCGCCGATCTAATACCTTGTACAGATTGTCTGCCTTTAATAAAGCCTAATTGGGCCGGGGAAATGAGATGAGGCAGACAAGACTGTAGACGGTTGGCCATTAGTTTGGTAAGCAATTTGAAGTCTTGGTTAAGAAGTGAGATAGGGCGATAAGAACCCACAAGGGAGGGATCTTTACCCGGCTTGGGTATTACGATTATCCGTGCCTCATTGAAGTATAAGGGTATAGTTCTGGAGGTAAAGATATGATTATATAATTTGGCTAGAGTGGGTGTGATTTCAGCATTAAGTAATTTATAATATTCAGCCCCAAAGCCATCAGGGCCTGGGCTCTTGCCGTTTGGTAAAGATTTGATAGTTGTGAGTATCTCTTCCTCAGTTATAGACATCTCGAGAAGGTCCCTGTCATCTCGAGAGAGGACAGGAAGCTGAGCGTCATACAGAAAGGATTTACCTGTCTCCACGTTATCTGGCTCTGCTGTATATAGGGATTTGTAAAACTGCATAAATTCGGCGCAAATGGCTGTCGGATCTGATATAATAGTGTCTGAAGATTTAACCACCTCAACCCATGTGCGCGTCCGGGGTCCCCGAGCGAGGTTTGCCAAGAGTCTGCCCGATTTATTACCCCATCTAAAAAATTTGTTCCGCTGGTAATCATATCGTGTCTGGGCCTGCTCTGTTAGGAAGGTATCATATACTTGTTTAGCAGTCAGGTAAGCCTCTTTATGTGCGGGAGTGTCGGAACGCTTATACGTTCTATAAGTTGAGGTGAGAAGGGAGCTCAGTTCATGGAGGCGGGAGTTAAATGCTTTGCGTTTGGAATTTACGTATGAGATAATGTGGCCCCGGATAACAGCTTTAGAGGCGCTCCAGAACAGTGAGACATCCTCCGCCTGGGTCAAATTATCAGAAACGTAGGTGTGCCAAGTGTGTCTAAGGTGTAGGAGAAAATCCTCAGAGTGAGTAAGATAGGCAGGGAATCGCCAGCATTTGGAAAAGCATTGGGGCAACGCAAGCTTAAGAGAGATCATAATAGGGGCATGGTCTGAGATAATAATATTTTGAATCGATGTGTGAGTGACTTTAGGAAAGAGGTGTCGGGATAAGAAAATATAATCAATACGGGAGTGTGTGGAGTGGGGGTGAGAGTAGAAAGAGTAATCACGAAGAAGAGGGTGATGGATACGCCAAGGGTCAGAGAGAGCAAGTTGTGAACAGAGGGAAGAAAGAAGATCATAGCCGGATTTGGAGGATGAAGTACTCACCCCAGACCTGTCCATGGACGGATCGATGACCGTGTTGAAATCTCCTCCTAGGATTAGATTAGAGCTCCCCCAAGAGGAAAGTTTCTGTAGGACAACTGCAAAAAAATCCTGTTGAGAGACATTTGGGGCATATAGATTAAGGAGAGTATACAAGACATTATCAATAATCACATCTAGCAAAATAAATCTCCCATTAGGATCGAGAAATTTTCTGCGTATCGAATATTGTAGGGACTTGTGAAAAAGGATGGCAACTCCCCTGGTCTTATTAGAGTAAGGGGCCGAGATACAATCCCCGATCCAGGGGGCACGTAGAGTGTTACGGGGATCGTCCAGCCAATGTGTTTCCTGTAAGAAGGTGATGTGAGGGGTCAAACGGTGGAGGTGGGAGAGCACTTTCTTACGCTTCACTGGAGCGTTAAGGCCCTCCACATTCCATGATACTATATTGAAGGCAAGGAGTGGGGTATCTTCCGCGGCGGCGGGGGGAGTAGGAGCAGGGTCAGCTATATCAGCCTATACCGATGGTTGGGAATGCAAGAAAAAATATACTAGAGGTAAAGTAGGGCCCCTGCCCGTCCCAGCGAGCGGGAAGGGGTTGACCCATGGAGGATCGGGGTCGGCAGGTCTGGCAGGTGCAACCAACAATATTAAACAGTAACATAGAAAACAAACAAGAAAAACAAGAAAATTTACAGCTCATTGTATACACAGAGCTGCGCAATTATTCCTCTCCACGTGACCTGCAGATGGAGAAAAAAAAGAGAGAAAAACATGCATGCAAGCAATAATAACAGTGCAACAGTCAAGTGGGTAAACTCGAGAAGTGGGCCTTGGCGAGTGTTATGTCATCGAAGAACAACGGCTTGCCGTCCTCGAAGACCCGCAGCCGGGCCGGGTACAGGAGAGAGAATTTGATTTTGGCATTAAACAGTTGCTTGCACAACGGGGCAAACTCCTTGCGTTTAGCAGCGACAATGGTGGAAAAATCCTGAAATATCAAGAGCCGATCTCCGTTGTAGGTTAAGCTATCCGTCTTCCGGTAGTGGTCTAAGAGTCGAGCTTTGTCGGCATAATTAAGGATTTTCATGATCACCGGGCGAGGGCGACCAGAGTTCGTTTTACGTTCAGGGCCTATTCTATGTGCCCGCTCAATAGCCAGAGGGGCACCTTTGAGATCCATGGCCAGTTGTTGCGGTATCCAGTTAGAGAGAAGATCAAGTAACTCATAGCCTTTGACCGATTCGGGGATACCCACCACCCGGAGATTACTTCTGCGTCCGCGATTCTCCAAATCATCTAGCTTCTGGGTCAGATCCGAAATGTCGCTTTGCTGTGAATTAATGGTGAGTTGTGCTGCATGCAAATCATCCTCCAGGGTAGACACCCTCTGTTCGACGTCATCTAAGCGGCCAGAGTGTTGAGTTAATTTGGATAGAGTAGAGTCAATAGCTTCTCTAAGGCCCGCCAGTTTTTCATCTAGTAGAGGGCCCAGCACCGCCGCAATATCCGCAGGTTTCATTTTGGGAGGCTTATTGGCCGGAGCAGACTTGCGTTTTTGTAAGGACCTGGAACGGGTGACAGAGCAATCTGAATCAGACGAGTGTCTCCACACAGTATCGCCTCGGGTTGTAGAGGCGGGGTCAGCAATTGACATCGGGGTGGGTATGAGAAATTTTTCCATAAAAATAAGCGGGCAACGGAGAACCGATTTATACAGTAGGAGTCGCCTCACGCAAGGAGCAGGCTATAATGAGGTCACATGGAGAGGAAAAAAGAAGCGGAAGTATAACAGGTTACATCTCAACGAGTAATAGCTCAGGACCGGTAGGCATCAGTCCGTGAACAGCGCACATGGGCGAGGAGAAATGTCACACAGGTGTAGAGGCCGGCATGGGTTTATGGGTGGAGCAGGTGGAGCTTCCGAGATATAGGTGATCGCAGCAGCGCCTATTCCAGCAGGGGTGCAGGGTCAGCTCTCTGCAGGGTGAAAGCCTCCGGGCAGATGGCGGCAGGGCTGTTAAAGTTTGCACCTGTTGTTTCAAGGTGTAATATGATAACTCCCCTCCAGCCGCTAAACAGGAGACATGAGAATAGGCAGGAGTATAGAAATATATTTATAGTGGCTGTGAGTTGTCTAATCTAAAAGTCGCCACAAGAGGGAGCTAGAGCTACAGCCATTTCTAGCTATGGAGTGAGGAGAGAGTTGTGCCAGTCACAAGATGGCCGCCGCCTGTAAATGAAACACGGATCCTCCGGAGGTCCCCAGGTCGTTGATCCCCACCAGTGGGGGGGGGGGGGGGGGGGAGATCTGTTCTTGCGAGGATGTATGAGGTGGGGGTCGGAGGGCAGGCGCCCGGAGAGGCCAGGGATCGGCAAAGCAGAGCTTAAAGTCCGGGCGGCGCCAACCACAAGATGGCCGCCGGCCGCCAGTCACACTCGTCCCGGCTCTCACCTCCCGCAGATTGTCCGGTCGTCGGTCTCCTGTGAGGGTCAGTGGCTGATGGGTGAGCTCTTGGGTGCCAGGGAGCGCCGCTCAGGTGGGGGAGGGGTCCGCAGAATCGCCGCACCAGGTCCAACGGACCGACGGCTCCACACCAAAATCGAGGCCCCGGCTTCTGGGGCGGAGGTAGGCCGCAATCCGCAGGGGGCAACACAGGGCCTCCCCGATTCCGCAGCCTCGACCTCCGGGTGCAGGGTGATGTAGCAGGGCTCAGGGGATTGTTTCCTTGCAGGTGGGCCCCCAAAGTTAGCTCAGAGGTTTATTTTATTGTGTTGCTGGCCGGAGCTCTGCAGGAACCCGACTTCTCCTGATGCCAGCCAGGCCACGCCCCCCCTACTGTGCATTGTTATATCTATATACATACATATCTATATGTAGATTTACTAGCCCAGTGCAGGTTTATTGTTTATCTGTAATAACTTCTGCATTGTACCTGTGACTGAGTGTGCCTGTAGCTGCTGTGTGGATTTCATTCTCGTGTATCACACCTCTTGCTATCACTATATTCTGTACCCTGGGGGGCTAGGTGCGTCAGGGTCTCATATATATATATATATATATATATATATATATATAGTCCATGTATTCCGGCTCTCCATTGAAAAGGTGACTGCACCGGGTGCCTTTGTGAAAGATTCCATACACAACCAGCAAACGTAGCACTCCTGGTGTCTTATTAAATAAATCTCTCAGATGGGCAGTTTAGTAAAACAACGTTTCAATGCCGTTTTATTGTTAAGGCATAGAAACGCCTCAATGCCTTAACAATAAAACGGCATTGAAACGTTGTTTTACTAAACTGCCCATCTGAGAGATTTTTTTAATAAGACACCAGGAGTGCTACGTTTGCTGGTTGTATATATATATATATATATATATATATATATATATATAGTGCTACACAGTATATACTGTTGTGTATTTTTTACTGTGTATTTCAGTCACCTCATACCACTTTAATCCTCTGTTTTTACTGTCACATAAATCAGGGGGTTATTTGCAGGTATTGTGTGTGTCTGGCTATATTGTACTGTTACGCTCTAATGCTACATTCCCTATAATGTCTGCCACACAGGGCAGGAAATCTGCATCATGCAGTGCTGGCACCAAGGATTTACCTGAGGGATACGTTTTAGCTGATGGTTCAGGCATTGGGTGTCATACATCTCCCAGTCAGCCTGCAGCACCTGTGGCCAATCAGGAACCACCTTGGGCAGCGTTCTCAAGTATGCTTAATACACTTGTGACATGTCTTACGCCCCCTGTGGGACCTCCTGTGCCATTGCAGCCACATATTGTCCCTGTAGTTAATCTGCCCTGGGCGGACACTCTGTCTACCCAGTTATAACAATTAAATCAATCTTTGGTTAGACAAAAGTCTACCCCACGCCCGTCTGGGGTCAAGGGGTCATCTAAGTGGGTCATTTCTTCCTCACAATCCACTAATATTTTGGATAATTCTTCTGATGAGGATGGGAATATACTGATCTGTCAGACACTGATACAGTCGCTTCTGATGAGGAATCTACAACCCAGGTTGATGTTCCTGACCTAGTGTAGGCTATTAAGCTGATTCTCCAAATTGATGATGAGATCGTTCCCACTACTGCATCTAAGAAACCTGATAAGTTCAAACGTCAGAAGGTTACTAAAGTATTCTTACCACATTCTGACCATTTAATTGACATACGTCAGGAATCATTGGTCGTCTCCAGGAAATAAATCTTCCCTGTCTAAAAAGATGCTAGCTCGTTATCCTATACCTGCGGAGTTGAGTAACAAGTGGGAAACTCCACTGCCGGTGGACTCTCATGTTACCAGTCTTGTGGTGTCATCTACTCTACCTGTCACCTCACTGAAGGAACCGACGGATAAGCGTGTGGAGGGATGCCTGAAGTCTATTTACTCTCTTATCAGTGCTGTACATAGACCCACTATAGCAGCCTCCTGGGCTGTGAATGCAAGTGAAGCATGTGTTCAGGCAATTGAGGATTAGCTGCCTCAGGATATTTTTGACACTGCCAGACAATATCTATCTCATATTACCACAGCCTCCCACTATATTAAGGAGGCGGCCTCTGAGGCAGGTGTAGTGCAAGCCAAGGCATCTACTACGTCTATGCTGGCTCGCCAAATTCTGTGGTTGAGGTCCTGGAAGGTGGCTCTAGACTCCAAAAAGACCTTGGAGGTCCTCCTTTTTGGGGAGGACATCCTTTTTGGGGAGGATCTGAATAAGATTGTGACTGACTTGGCAACTGCTCAGACTGCATTTCTCCCAATCTAATCCTTCTGCACCGAAGGCAAAGAGTACCACTTTTCGTTCCTTTCGACCTCCAGGGAAGGCAAAGGGTCAGGCATACCCGAGACAGGCTTGTACTTCCAAATCCACAAAGCCCAAACCTAAACAATCCTGGGCCGCCCCCGTCAGCCTGCTTCCAAACAAGACAAACCTGCTGCATGCTGGGGCGGGCCTCCCCCTGGGGGGGAGGCCGACTTCTGTAGTACGTCCAGGCCTGGTTAAAGACCGCTTCGGATGCCTGGGTGCGGGAAGTTGTCTCTCACGGGTATGCAGTCTCTTTCAAGAGACGTCCCCCTCGGCAGTTCTGCTCAATGGTTATCCCTGCGGATCCGTTGAAAGCGCAAGCTTTACACTTGGTTGTGCAATCCCTCCCAGACACAGGAGTGGTAGTGCCGGTACCTCTGTCCCAGAGAGGCAGGGGATACTATTCAACCCTGTTTCTAGTTCCGAAGCCGAATGGGCCCTCCGGCCTATACTCACCCTCAAATCATTGAAAATATTTGTGAGAGTGTCCAAAATCCGTATGGAAACTGTGCGCTCTATTGTACTGGCCATGGAACCCGAAGACTATATGGTATCCCTGGACATACAGGATGCTTACCTGCATATACTTATTGCCATATCGCATCAGCAATATCTGAGGTTTTCTATTGGCAACCTACATTATCAATTCCAGGCTCTGCTATTTGGACTGGCCATGGCCCCTCGGATCTTTACCAAAGTCATGGCCGTGATGACGGCCCTTCTCCGCCATCAGGGAATCAGGATCCTGCCATATCTGGACAACTTGCTGATCCTGGCCAACTCCCAAGATGTTCTCCTCAGTCATCTGGAACTGTTGGTCCAATTCCTACAAGCCCACGGCAGGCTCATCAACTGGTAAAAGTCCTCGCTGGTCCCTGCTCGGAGCATGGAGCACTGCTGGACACACACAGCCAGAGATTGTTTCTCTCTCCAGAGAAGTCCTGAAACTTCAGAACAGGATCAGATACTTCCTCTCTCACCCAAGAGTGTCAATACACTCGGCGATGCAAGTACTAAGTCTCATGGTGTCGGCTTTCGACATGGTAGAGTACACTCAATTTCATTCCTGCCCACTGCAAAGGTTAATCCTTTCCAAGTGGGATGGCCTGCCTCATCGGATCAGGTCTCAAATGATCTCCTTGACTCCGGAGGTTCGTCTATCACTGAGCTGGTGGCTACAGGACCAACAGTTGAGCAGGGGCCTTCCCTTCTGGATCTCCAACTGGATCCTCCTGACAATGGACACCAGTCTGTGAGGTTGGGGCGCGGTGTTGGTACAACACTCTCTCCAGGGTCGGTGGACCAGGGAGGAATCTCTCATCCCGATAAACCTTCTGGAATTGCGGGCAGTGTTCAATGCGTTGACGCTTTCCCTGCCTCTGGTACAGAACAGGCCTGTTCAAGTACAATCAGACAACGCCACCATGGTGACGTACATAAATCATCAAGGCGGCACTAGAAGCAGCATGGAAATGCTGGAAGTATCAAAAATCCTCCGTTGGGCGGAACGCCATCTGCCAGCAATATCGGCAGTGTTCATTCCCGGAGTCCTCAACTGGGAAGCGGATTTCCTCAGTTGTCAGAACGTTCACACCGGAGAGTGGAGTCTTCATCCGGAAGTCTTTCAACTCCTAGTGGATGAGTGGGGCCTACCAGATGTAGACCTGATGGTGTCTCGACACAATCACAAGGGTCCAGTCTTCGGATCAAGGACAAGGATCCTCAAGCATCGTTTGTGGACGCACTGGCAATTCCATGGAACTTTCGGCTGCCATATGTGTTCCCTCCACTGTCACTCCTGCCTAGGGTACTAGGGAAGTTCATGCAAGAAAGAGGAATACTACTTCTAGTCGCTCCAGCGTGGCCCAGACGGCATTGGTTCTCAGACCTGCAAGGTCTAACGATAGAGCGTCCTCTTCTATTTCCTCAATGCCCAGACCTCCTCGTTTAGGGCCCTTGTGTGTATCCGGACCTGGCCAGACTGGCTTTGACAGCGTGGCTCTTGAAGGCCACAGGAATCTCCGAGGCGGTTATTCAAACTATGTTGAAGGCCCGCAAACCGGCTTCTGCACAGATTTATTACAGGGTCTGGAACTCTTACTTCACCTGGTGTGCTGCTAAGAATTATGATGCCTATTTGTTCAGAACTTCCAGGCTTTTGGCTTTTCTGCAACAAGGCCTAGATTTAGGCCTTCCTCTGGCTTCCCTCAAGGTTCATATATCTGCCTTGTCAGTGTGGTTTCAGAGAAAAATTGTGTCATATCCTGATGTTCATACTTTCACTCTGAGTGTTTTACAGATTCAGCCTCCCTATGTCCCTCCTGTGGCTTCATGGGCTCTGTCTGTTGTCTTAAATGCCCTACAAGAGTCTCCATCTGAACCTCTTGAGTCTGTGGACCTTAAATGCCTTACGCTTAAGGTTGTGTTTCTGCTGGTTATTGCCTCTGCAAGGACAGTGTCGGACTTAGGCACTTTATCCTGTCGACCACCCTTTTTGATTTTTCACCGTGACAGGGCAGTTCTTCAAACTCGCCACGGTTATCTACCTAAAGGGGTATCTTCTTTCCATCTTAACCAAGAGATTGTGGTTCTGGCTTTTATCTCTTCTGGTTTGTCTTCCAAAGATTGGTCTTTGGATGTGGTATGGGCTCTCCGTATCTACGTAGAGAGGACTGCCTCTATCAGGAGGTCAGATACCCTGTTTGTATTTTTTGGTTTTCACAAACGTGGCTGGCCTGCGAATAAGCAAACCTTGGCAGATGGATTAGAATGGTGATTGCACAAGCCTATGCACAGGCTGGACTCCCAGCTCCTGCTGCTATCAAAGCCCATTCTACTCGGTCTGTTGGACCTGCTTGGGCAGCCCGCCGTGGCGCGTCCGTTGAATAATTGTGCAAGGCGGCTATGTGGTCCTCTGTGAACACGTTCATTAGGTTCTTTGCCTTTGAAACTTCCGCCTCCCAGGATGCTTCCTTTGGACGCCGGTGTCACGATCCGGGTGACTGGATGCCGTTTCCTGCCTGTTAGGTGTCTCCTGAGGTTGGCTCAGCGAGCCAGGGCCGGGCTATAGCTATGTTTTGGTTTACATCTATAGCTTATGGCCTGCAGCGCTGGTTCAGCGGCCTCCTCAGTGTACTCACTTGCGGTGGTGTGGCACTCTCAGCCCTGCCGCGGCCGTTACTCTCTGGCAGTCTTCTGTTTCCTCCATAGTAGTGGAGCATCACTCCAGCCTTACCTGCGATCCCTAGCATCACTCCAGCTTTACCTGCGATCCCTAGCATCACTCCAGCTTTACCTGCGATCCCTAGCATCACACCAGTTTTACCTGTGATCCCTAGCATCACTCCAGCTTCACCTGTGATCCCTAGCATCACTTCAGCTTTACCTGCGATCCCCAGCATCACTTAAAGCACTCCCATTTCAACTCCGGATTACTGGTCCTTACCAGCTGTGATTCAGAGACTCACTTGTGAGATTTATAGTTTGGTTGCACATTCTTGACTTTTATGATTTAATAAAAACCCTCAAAGATACCTCCTGTTGTCGTGGTCACGCCTTCGGGCAAACAGTACTACAGTCTCATCACATGTCTAGGAGTCCTCTCCTACCTCCTAAGTTCACCTACCCGTCAGCCCCTGCAACTGAGGCCTCTAGCTACCGACACCAGCCCTCAGTTGTGACAGCCGGGTTCTTGTGCCCGCTACAGTGCGTCCCTTCCAATGAGGAACTGCTTTAGGACATCCCAGATGTATTCCCTGTGGAATCCCAGTGTACCCTGCTGCAGAAAAGGAGATTTATGGTAGACTTACCATAGATAAATCTCTTTCTGCGAGGTACACTGGATTCCACAGGGCGCCCACCCTGACGCACTTAGCTTCCTTGGGTTTGTAATGGCATTAGCCGCTGGTCCCTTCTCCTCTCGTGAGAACGTGGTTTTATGTGGCTAACATCTGCCATCTCTTTTGCCTGCCTTTGCATTGGACTGGTTAACGAAACTGAACTCCAGTGCCTGGAGGTGGGGCTATAGAGGAGGCGGTGCTGTGCATCCCTGGAACAGTCAAAGCTTTAGCCTGTTGGTGCCTCGGATCAAGATCCAACTCTACTCCGCTGATGTATTCCCTAGGAATCCAGTGTACCTCGCAGAAAGAGATTTAACTATGGTAAGTCTACCATAAATCTCCTTATTCACATTCATTTAATAGTGCTTTTACAGAAACAACATTCACCTGACATCACCCAAACAGAGAGCTGGTTAGTTTCACTTTGTTGTTTTATGTGAAGGAGGATATAAATCAGAATCACTTTATTGCCAAGTACCGTATATACTCGAGTATAAGCCGACTTTTTCAGCACTTTTTTTTGTGCTGAAAAAGCCACCTCGGCTTATACTCGAGTCAGTGCAGGCAGAGGCAGAGCAGTGTGAAGGAGGGACATGGAGCGCACAGCGCGCGGCGCTCCTGTGTCCCTCCTGCATCTCCGGCGGCAGCAGCGGCGGTTCTATTACAGGAAATACCCGTTCGTGACCTCTGATCACGAACCGGCACTTCCTATAATAGACCCGCCGCGGCCGCCGAAGATGCAGGAGGGACACAGGAGAGCCGCGCACGCTGTGTGCTTCGTGTCCCTCCAGAAGACAGCGCGGGATCGACGGAGGGGTAAGTAACAACACTGTGGGGCATACCTGGCACTTGGGGAGGGAACGTATCTGGCAGCACTGTGGGGGCATATCTGGCAGCACTGTGGGGGCATATCTGGCAGCACTGTGGGGGCATATCTGGCAGCACTGTGGGGGCATATCTGGCAGCACTGTGGGGGCATAACTGGCAGCACTGTGGGGGCATAACTGGCAGCACTGTGGGGGCATATCTGGCAGCACTGTGGGGGCATAACTGGCAGCACTGTGGGGGCATAACTGGCAGCACTGTGGGGGCATATCTGGCAGCACTGTGGGGGCATATCTGGCAGCACTGTGGGGGCATATCTGGCAGCACTGTGGGGGCATATCTGGCAGCACTGTGGGGGCATAACTGGCAGCACTGTGGGGGCATAACTGGCAGCACTGTGGGGGCATATCTGGCAGCACTGTGGGGGCATATCTGGCAGCACTGTGGGGGCATATCTGGCAGCACTGTGGGGGCATATCTGGCAGCACTGTGGGGGCATAACTGGCAGCACTGTGGGGGCATAACTGGCAGCACTGTGGGGGCATATCTGGCAGCACTGTGGGGGCATAACTGGCAGCACTGTGGGGGCATAACTGGCAGCACTGTGGGGGCATATCTGGCAGCACTGTGGGGGCATATCTGGCACTATGAGGGCATATCTGGCACTGAGGGCTGTGTACGGCTAGAGCTGCATTTCCCACCCTAGGCTTATACTCGAGTCAATAAGTTTTCCCAGGTTTTTGTGGTAGAATTAGGTGCCTCGGCTTATATTCGGGTCGACTTATACTCGAGTATATACGGTATATTAGTGCACAATAGACAATACACAAGGAATTTGTTTCTGATAGCCACCGCTCTCAGACAGTATACATACATAACAAGACCAAAACACACATGGAGAAGAGCAGCATAATAGGTTCGTAGATACATGTGCCAGGTTGAATTGCAAATGGAATGGGCTAGGCGCCTATCAAATTTATTAGGGTAGTTGCTAAAGTGATTGCTAATTGTTATGAGTTGCCTTGTTTCTTGTTCTGTAGCTGTCTTTTTGAGGTATAGGCATACTTGCCTACCCTCCTGAAAAGGCAGAGAGGCTCCCGGAAATCGGGTGGCCCTCCCGGCCCCCTAGAAAGGTGGGCAAGTGTCCTGCTTTTGCTGGCAGCCCCCGCAGTCCCCCTCAGCCACACACAGCAGAGAATAAGTGGGCAGTCTGAGGGGGATACGATGAGCTCCGCCCCCTGCTGTACAGTGCCTGTTTTCTCTGCACTGTCTAGCGGGGGCGGGACCACGTTGACGCGACTATGGTGCAACGCCCCCAGACCGCTCACTTTCCCCATCGGTCACTCCGCGGACCGCCCACATTGCCGCCGGACACCCCCCCATTAGCCTCCCGGAGGATGGTGCAGCAAGGTAGGCAACTATGGGTATAGGTTACATAAATTCTAATTTTAGTTTGTGTGTCTTGTATGTGATAAAACAGGTTGAACACGATGGGCAATTTGCCTCTATTCAACCTCAAATACTATGTTACTATGTTACTAAGTGTGAGTGTAGTGTGATTGTGTGGTATAATGTGCCGCCGCTTCATAAATCCGGTGTTTCTATTCTGTTCTTTCTATTCTCACGTGACAGAGAAGTGATTTTTTTTATATTTGACCCTGGTAGTGAAGAACTGTTCAGTATCCAGATTTTTTCAGACACACTAATGTAAATGTTGCTCTTTTGTGGTAAGAATATAGACCCAGGCTTGCCTCTTCAATAATAAATAGACCATGCTGGTTTAGCAGGGTCCAGCCTACTACATTACAAATGCATTTGCATTATTGACAGCATTCACCATTGTGCCTTCCTAAAGTCAGATAAGTCCTGGATGTGCACGGAGCAGATATCCTGAGGGGGTTTTCTACTAAGGTTGGTATAGTAATGTTACTCCTGTAATGTGCTGTGAGCCTGCAGAGCAGTATGAACCAGGGGGGTCATTCCGAGTTGGTTGATCGCTCGCTAGCAGTTTTTAGCAGTCGTGCAAACGCTAAGCCGCTGCCCTCTGGGGGGTATATTTACTAAGATTCGTAATTGTCGGGATTTGGAGGGAGATTAAACACAATTGACATCGGTAGTGTGAATTTGCAACTTTTTGGTTTTTTTTACGACTCATTTACTAAGCTGTCGTATTCTGCATTTTCGTTTTTTCCGATGCCGATGTCATTCGTAATGTCTGGCAGTGTTTTACGGGAGTGATTAGTAAAACACTGCCGGACTTAACTCAATGAATTCCGGCTGGATCTGTGAGATCCGTGCAGGGCTTCATTGTGTATATTATGAGAAGTTATGAAAGTGTTAAAACTGGAAAAAAAAATTGCGTGGGGTCCCCCCTCCTAAGCATTACCAGCCTCGTGCTCTTTGAGCCGTAAAAATACCGGGGGGAAAAATGACTGTGGTTCCCCCATATTTAAACAACCAGCACCGGGCTCTGCGCCTGGTCCTGGTGCAAAAAATACGGGGGACAAAAAACGTAGGGGTCCCCCGTATTTTTAACACCAGCACCGGGCTCCACTAGTCAGAGAGATAATGCCACAGCCAGGGGACACTTTTATATTGGTCCCTGCGGCCCTGGCATTAATTCCCCAACTAGTCACCCCTGGTCGGGGTACCCTGGAGGAGTGGGGACCCCTTAAATCAAGGGGTCACCCCCCTCCAGCCACCCAAGGACCAGGGGTGAAGCCCGATACTGTCCCCTCCATCCAAGGGTGGTGGATGGGAGTCTGATAGCCTTTTGTGTAAAAAAAGAATATTGTTTTTGTAGCAGAACTACAAGTCCCAGCAAGCCTCCCCCGCAAGCTGGTACTTGGAGAACCACAAGTACCAGCATGCGGGGGGAAACGGGCCTGCTGGTACCTGTAGTTCTACTACAAAAAAATACCCATATAAAAACAAAACACACACACCGTGAAAGTAAAATTTTATTAACCATACATGCACACTTACATACACACATACTTACCTATGTTGACACGAAGCACTCAGTCCTCTTGTCCAGTAGAATCCAGGGGTACCTGTAAATAAAATTATACTTACAAAGAATCCAGGGTAGATCGGTCCTCTTCTTAAAAGTTATAATCCAGGGACTTGGCAAAATAAAAAAACGGAATACCCGATCCACGCACTGAAAGGGGTCCCATGTTTACACATGGAACCCCTTTTCCCGTATGTCGGGACCCCCAGTGAATCCTGTCAAACAGGGTCCCTTCAGCCAATCAGGGAGTGCCACGCCATGGCACTCTCCTGATTGGCTGTGCGCTCCTGCACTGTCAGTCATGCGGCGGCGCACTGTAGATACAATGTAGCGCAGCGGCGCTACATTATATCCAATGGTGGGAGCTTTGCAGTCTGCGGTAGACTGCGAGGTTAAGTGGGGCCAACCACAAGAGTGACCCCACTTAACCTCGCGGTCTACCGCAGACTGCAAAGTTCCCACCATTGGATATAATGTAGCACCGCTGCGCTACATTGTATCTACAGTGCGCCGCCTGACTGACAGTGCAGGAGCGCACAGCCAATCAGGAGAGTGCCATGGCGTGGCACTCCCTGATTGGCTGAAGGGACCCTGTTTGACAGGATTCACTGGGGGTCCCGACATACGGGAAAAGGGGTTCCATGTGTAAACATGGGACCCCTTTCAGTGCGTGGATCGGGTATTCCGTTTTTTTTATTTTGCCAAGTCCCTGGATTATAACTTTTAAGAAGAGGACCGATCTACCCTGGATTCTTTGTAAGTATAATTTTATTTACAGGTACCCCTGGATTCTACTGGACAAGAGGACCGAGTGCTTCGTGTCAACATAGGTAAGTATTTGGCTATTGCAAGCAGTGATTGTGAATACGATTTTTTTGTAAATTACCGAGTTGTATAAAATAACAGGCGTGTTTGACCGATGGTGTATTCATTCGTATTTTTTTTCTTTGCCTTAAAAAAAAATACGAATGCCCTCATCACTGCCGAGATTTGACTTTAGTAAATTCCCGAGATGACACTTTTTAAAAAAAACACAAAATTGGTCAAAATCTGAGCTTAGTAAATATACCCCCAGGAGTGTATTTTAGCTTAGCAGAAGTGCGAACGAAAGGATCGCAGAGCGGCTACAAAAAAAAATTGTGCAGTTTTAGAGTAGCCCCAGACCTACTCAGCGCTTCCGATCACTTCAGACCATTCAGTTCCGGATTTGACGTCACAAACACGCCCTGCGTTCGCCCAGCCACACCTGCATTTTTCCTGGCATGCCTGCGTTTTTTTGAGCACTCACTGAAAACTGTCAGTTGACACCCAGAAACGCCCCTTTCCTGTCAATCACTCTGCGGCGGCCATTGCAACTGAAAAGCTTCGCTAGACCTTGTGTAAAAATACATCAGCCGTTGTGAAAGTACATTGAGTGTGCGCACTGCGCCACATACGCATGCGCAGAAGTGCCGTTTTTTTACTTAATCGCAGCACAGCAAACATTTTCAGCTAGCGATCAACTCGGAATGACCCCCCATATACGGAAAGAAAATCATACATTGTGTACAGCCGTGACCAAAAGTTTTGAGATGGTAAATGCTAATATTTATACTATCCATTAGAAATTCAGTTGCTCAACTCTTCCTGCAGTAATTTAGGTTTTATGCAGAAATGGTGTCTTACTGTCACTAGCGGTATCCAGACTATAGATCTACACTAAAAAGGTCTGCAGTCAATAGGTTGACCACTAGTGGTCGACAATCAAAAGGTCGACAAGGTCAAAAGGTCGACACATGTTTTTGTTTTTTTTGTGGGTAGGGGGGGTTTACAACTTTTCTGCATTTTCTATCCATGCCACAAACTATTACCTCTAGGAACCTTGTGGCGAGCAAAACGAGCCACTGAGCCCGAAGCATGGCGGTCACATATCATAAAATTGACTATCCATGCCACAAACTATTACCTCTAGGAACCTTGTGGCGAGCGAAACGAGCCATCGAGCCCGAAGCGTGGCGGTCACATATCATAAAATTGACTATCCATGTCACAAACTATCACCATTAGTAATCTTGTGGCGAGCAGAGCGAGCCACCGCACCCAAAGTTTGGCGATCGAAGCAAGGTCGCAAGGGGACGCATTTAAAAAAAATAGGGTAAAAAATGTTTAAAAACACAAAACACCCAGTGTTTTTGTGTGTGTTGACCTTTTGACCCTGTCGACCTTTTTACTGTCGACCCTTTCACCATGTCAACCTTTTGTCGACCTTTTGACCCTGTTGATCTTTTGAACCTGTCGACCTTTTACTGTCGACCTAATGGCTATCTATCTTTTTAATTCTATTTTCTGTATCAGAACCGTCAGTAGCATATCATACAGAAAAATACAACATGCAGATGCACATGCTTTAGTACTAAACACTGCTAATCAGAATAATTATAATATCATACAGAAAAATACAACATGCAGATGCACATGCTTTAGTACTAAACACTGCTAATCAGAATAATTATAATAAAATCTAATATAGAGCAAAATTGTGGTGCTTAGCATCATTTTTGGCTAAAAAGATGGACCCACCAACCGTGAACAGGTGACCTCATCTGGAGGGTCCCCAGCACTAAGGCTCAAACACAGGATGGCCAGCATAGGCAAACCACCCCAAGGCATCACACTAGTGGGAGGTTAAAGTGTTAGTAAGTGTTGTATAAATAAGAAGCAGAATCTATGTGTTAAGAGTGTTACATCGGTGAGAAGTAATAAATAGAATGTTAAAAGGTGTTACGTTGGTAGAAGAATAATTAGGTGCTAAAAAAGTGCCTTGGGCCGGTTTGCCTCACACACACTCAATATTATGTAAAAAGAAACTGATATATTATACAGGTTTGGGACGGGATCCCAGCAGTCAGAATACTGATGCCAGGATCCCGACCGCCAGAATTCCCAAAGGGGGGGGCAAGCGTATCCCCACTCCAAGGGATCCTGGCGTCGGTATTCTGTCTACAGGATCCTGACTACATCCCTATTATACAGGCCAATAAAATTTCCCTAGTCAGTATGGGCTTTAACCCCACTGGTGCATTGTTTCCTTGGTATGATGAGCTGGGTCTCCCTCTCAACCTGTTAAATCTCAAGAAATCAAGGATAAGAATGGGTTTTAATACTAATTAACCATGTCAACCAATTTATGTTCAACTTAACATCATGATACGTTTAAGTACTATGCGTTCTAAAATGTGTTTAGTTTGACAACCAATCATAACTTTTACAAAGTTATATGTGACGACAAAAAGCATCAGGTGATGAGAGGTGTCATCAGCAGTACTGCCCACCTACATTGGGAAAACAAGTATACCTTTTAACTCTGCACTGGGACAGCTTTAATCATTCCACTATGAATAATATATTTGGAACAGTAGAGCTGTTCCATTAAAAACATTTGGACACCATTAGTACCATCTACAGTGCATCCGCAAAGTATTCACAGCACTTCACATTTTGTTATGTTACAGCCTTATTCCGAAATGGAATACATTTATTTTTTCTCCTCAAAATTCTATACACAATACCCCATAATGACAACGTGAAAAAAAGGTGTTTTTTTTTTGAGATTTTTGCAAATTTATTAAAAATAAAAAACTAAGAAATCACATGTACACAAGTATTCACAGCCTGGATGGAAGATCAGGTCCCCCAATAGCAGCTCTACTGACTGTACACGGTACCAGGGGGTTGTAGAAGGGAGGGGAGGCTGCAAAACGACTGTGTCTCCTATTAAGGGACACAGGGGTAGATTTATTAAGCCTGGTGAAGTGATAAAGTGGAAGGTGATAACGCACCAGCCAGTCAGCTCCTAACTGTCATTTTTCAAACCCAGCCTGTAACATGGCAGTTAGGATGTGATTGGTTGGTCATTTATCACCTTCCACCTTATCACTTCACCGAGCTTAGTAAATCTACCCCAGAGTCTGTGCTGGTAAGGGGTTGCCTTTTACTATAAGTGCTGTGTTGTGGGTTGGCTCCGATCTCTGTGTCTCTCTTGCCTTTCTTGGTGGGAAAACTCTGTCTGGCCCACCTGTGTGTGTATGGAGTGTCTGGTGATCTACTTTAGCTATGTCCAGGGACACTGTGTCATATGCTGCAGAGGATTTATCCTCCCAGGATGATCCCATTCCATGTAATCAGGTTAGCACTGGTTTAGCACAGATACCAGCAAGGGAATCAGGGTGGTTTTCCTCTATCAAAACTTGGATTTCTCAGATTTCTCACAGGGTTGCTAGTAATGAATCTGCAACCCAGGTATTACAGAGCTCTATGGCTGTATGGCCCATGTCGGGTACCTCAGGACACCCCGTTATATACCTCCACAAACGTGTGCTTGTGCATGTCACACATGATGACACGGATACTGATTCTGACACTACAGATGGTGATGGGGATGTGTTACGGGGGTCCGCATCTCTTGCAAGGGGGGTGCAATTGTTGATAGAGGCTATCAGGGATGTGTTAAATGTTAATGATACCACACCTGAGCAGGTTGAAGAGGCTTTTTTCCTCATCGTTTCATCAAGTCGGGCTTACCAATTCTGTTGGAGGACAGCGCAGTGCTTCAAGACGCTGTCCAGAAGCTGGTAGAGGCACAGGTCATTGTGCCAGTACCACCTCACATGCTGAACAAAGGTTATTATTCAAACCTTTTCGTGGTTCCGAAACCGGATGGTTCGGTCAGGCCCATTCTGAACCTAAAATCATTGAACCCCTTTCTAAGGGAGTTCAAGTTCAAGATGGAGTCTCTCAGGGCGGTGATATCAGGTCTGGAAGAGGGGGAATTCCTGGTATCACTGGATATCAATGATGCATACCTTCACATTCCAATCTGGCTGCTGCATCAGGCTTATCTCCGCTTCGCATTGCTGGACTGTCATTTTCAGTTCCAGGCCCTGCCATTCGGCCTCTCCACAGCACCAAGGGTGTTTACCAAGGTGATGGCGGAAATGATGATACTACTCTGCAAACAGGTTGTGAACATCATTCCATATCTGGACGATCTCCTTTTAAAGGCGTCGTCCAAGGAGAAGCTGCTGCAGTCCATTATTCTCACAACGCGGCTGCTCCAGAGTCATGGGTGGATTCTGAATTTTCCAAAGTCACATTTGGAACCAACCCAGAGATTGTCATTTCTGGAAATGATCCTGGATACAGAAGTGCAGCGGGTATTTCTTCCGCGGGACAAGGCATTGGTGATCCAATCCATGGTCCGGGACGTCTTGAAGCCACCCCGGGTGTCGGTTCATCAATGCATTCGCCTATTGGGAAAGATGGTGGCCTCCTATGAGGCTCTCCATTACGGGAGGTTCCATGCTCGACCCTTCTAACTGGATCTCCTGGACAAGTGTTCGGGATCTCACCTCCACATGCATCAGAGAATTCGTCTGTTGCCAAGGGCGAGGATTTCACTCCTCTGGTGGCTCCAATTACCGCACCTCCTGGAAGGCCGCAGATTCGGGATTCAGGACTGGGTCCTGCTAACAACGGATGTGAGCCTCAGGGGCTGAGGAGCAGTCACTCAAGGGGTGACCTTCCAAGGAAGGTGGTCAAGCCTGGAAGCCGGCCTGCCCATCAACATTCTGGAACTAAGAGCCGTCTACAACGATTTTCTTCAGGCGGCCCCGCTTCTAAGAAACTGGGCCTTTCAAATGCAGTCGGACAATGTAACAGCAGTGGCTTACATAAACCGACAGGGCAGAACAAAGAGCAGAGCTGCAATGCCAGGGGTGACAAGAATACTCCTTGGACAGAAAAGCACGCGTTGGTGCTGTCAGCCATCTTCATTCCGGTAGTAGACAACTGGGAAACAGACTTCCTCAGCAGACACGATCTCCATCAAGGAGAGTGGGGACTCCATCCGGAGGTGTTCAAGGAAGTAACAGATCTTTGGGGCCTACCCCAAATAGACATGATGACTTCTCATCTCAACAAGAAGATTCAGTGTTATTGTTCCAGGTCGAGGGATCCACAGGCAGTGGCAGTGGACGCCCTGGTGTCACCGTGGGTGTTCCAATCAGTGTACATGTTTCCTCCACTCCCACTCATCCCAAGAATCCTAAAACTCATAAGGAGAACAAGGGTTCATGTGATCCTCATTGCCCCAGACTGGCCAAGTAGGGCTTGGTACGTGGACCTTCTGAATCTACTGCAAGAAGAGCCAAGGCCTCTTCCTCTTCGGGAGGACCTGCTACAGCAGGGGCCATTCGCCTATCAAGACTTACAGCAGTTACGTTTGACGGTATGGAAGTTGAGCGCCTGATTCTTGCTCGGAAGGGTATTCCGAAGAAAGTCATTCCTACCCTAATACAGGCTAGGAAAGGGGTAACGTCTTAGCATTACCATCGTATTTGGAAGAAATATGTCTCTTGGTGTGAGTCCAAGAAGTTTCCTACGGTGGAGTTTCAACTGGGACGTTTCCTCCTCTTCCTGTAGGCAGGAGTGGCTATGGGTCTGCGGTTGGGATCTGTGAAGGTCCAGATCTCAGCCCTGTCCATTTTCTTTTATAGACAATTGGCTGCCCTCCCTGAGGTTCAGACCTGTTTGAAGGGGGTCCTGCATATCCAACCTCCCTTTGTACCGCCTACGGTGTCTTGGGACCTTAACGTGGTGTTGCAGTTGCTCCAATCGGATAGGTTTGAGCCTCTACAGGAGGTGGAGCTCAAGTTTCTTACTTGGAAGGCGGTCACTTTGTTGGCCTTGGCTTCTGCTAGACGTGTGTCTGAGCTGGGGGCTTTATCATGTAAAAGCCCTTACTTGATCTTCCATGAAGATAGAGCTGAGCTACGGACTCGTCAGCAGTTTCTTCCGAAGGTTGTGTCGGCTTTTCATATCAACCAACCTATTGTATTGCCAGTGGCTGCTGACTCCTCAATCACATCAAAGTCCTTGGACGTCGTAAGGGCTCTGAAGATATATGTGAAGAGAACTTCTCGTCACAGGAAGTCGAACTCTCTGTTTGTCCTATATGATCCCAAGAAAATTGGGTGTCCTGCTTCAAAGCAGACTACATCTCACTGGATTAGGTTCACTATCCAGCATGCTTATTCTACGGCAGGATTGCCGTGTCCAAAATCTGTTAAGGCCCACTCTACTCGTAAGGTGGGGTCTACCTGGGCGGCTGCCCGGGGTGTCTCGGCGTTACAACTTTGCCGAGCAGCAACTTGGTCTGGGTCGAACACATTTGCTAAGTTCTACAAGTTTGATACTTTGGCCTCTGATGATCTGAAGTTCAGTCAATCAGTTCTGCAGGAGCCTGCGCGCTCTCCTTCCCGTTCTGGTAGCTTTGGTACATCCCCATGGTACTAATGTGGACCTCAGCATCCTCTAGGACATAAGAGAAAATAGGATTTTGGTTACCTACCGCTAAATCCTTTTCTCGTAGTCCGTAGAGGATGCTGGGCGCCCGCCCAGCGCTTCGTTTTCCTGCAACCGTTATCTGGTTCAATACAACTTTGTTTAGTTATGTACTGCATTGTTACTTGGTAAGTAATGTTTCAGCAGTTGCTGAGTTTTTCAAGCTAGTTAGCTTGATGTGCCTTGTATATGTGAACTGGTATGAATCTCGCCACTATCTGTGTTAAATCCTTCCCTTGAAGATGTCCCTCTCCTCAGGCACAGTTTCTAGACTGAGTCTGGTAGGAGGGGCATAGAGGGAGGAGCCAGCCCACACTCTCAAACTCTTAAAGTGGCAATGGCTCCTGGTGGACCCGTCTATACCCCATGGTACTAATGTGGACCCCAGCATCCTCTACGGACTACGAGAAAAGGATTTACCGGTATGTAACCAAAATCCTATTATCCCAGCATGCCCTGACACAGTTTTGCTGTCAAAGAATGCTAACGCTGTGTCAGGGCATGCTGGGATGTGTAGTTTCTCAACAGCTGGAGGGCCGCAGTTTGGAGGTGCCTGTTGTACAGTATATCTGGCACATGAGGGCATTGTATATCTGCCACTGTGGGGGCATTGTATGTCTGGCACAGTGGGGCAATGTGTATCTGGCACAGAGGGGGCAATGTATATCTGGCACTGTGGGGGCATTGTATATCTGGCACAGTGGGGGCATTGTATATCTGGCACAGTGGGGGCAATGTATATCTGGTACAGTGGGGCAATGTATATCTGGCACTGTTGGGCATTGTATATCTGGCACAGTGGGGCAATGTATATCTGGCACAGGGGGGCAATGTATGTCTGGCACTGTGGGGGCAATGTATATCTGGAACAGTGGGGGCAATGTATATTTGGCAAAGGGGGGCATTGTATATCTGGCACTGTGTGGGCATTATATATCTGGCACAGTGAGGCAATGTATATCTGGCACATAGGGGCAATGTATATATGGCACTGTGGGGGCATTGTATATCTGGCACAGGGGGGCAAAGTATATCTGGCACAGTGGGGGCAATGTATATCTGGCGCAGTGGGGCATTGTGTATCTGGCACTGTGGGGGCAATGTATATCTGGCACTGTGGGGGCAATGTATATCTGGCACTGTGGGGGCAATATATATCTGGCACAGTGGGGACATTGTATCTCTGGCACAGTGGTGCAATGTATATCTGGCACTATGGGGGCAATGTATATCTGGCATAGTGGAGGCATTTGTGTATCTGGCACAGTGGGGGCATTTGTGTATCTGGCACTGTGGGGGCAATGTATATCTGGCACTGTGGGGGCAATGTATATCTGGCACAGTGGGGGCATTTGTGTATCTGGCACAGTGGGGGGCATTTGTGTATCTGGCACTGTGGGGGCAATGTATATCTGGCACAGTGGGGACATTGTATCTCTGGCACAGTGGTGCAATGTATATCTGGCACTATGGGGGCAATGTATATCTGGCATAGTGGGGGCATTTGTGTATCTGGCACAGTGGGGGCATTTGTGTATCTGGCACTGTGGGGGCAATGTATATCTGGCACTGTGGGGGCAATGTATATCTGGCACAGTGGGGGCATTTGTGTATCTTGCACAGTGGGGGGCATTTGTGTATCTGGCACTGTGGGGGCAATGTATATCTGGCACTGTGTATGCATTTATACACATAATACCACACAGAAATGCCCCTTACACATGACACACATTATTAATGTCCTTATAAACATAATGCACCTTACATATTATATCAACTTTTATTAATGCCCTTATACATATAATGTTCCTTACACATAAGCCGCACTTTATTAATGCCCTTATACACATAATGACACACATAGTGCCCCTTACACATTTGCTGCACATTATTAATGCATTTATACACATGACTGCACAACCAACCCAGCCACACACAGCACTCACATGGCTGCTAACACTGTGACCTCTGCCGCTGCTTGGATACAGATGTGTCCACATCTATCTTGCCTCAATATGCAATGCAGCAGGAGATGCCTGGCGTGAGTCAGCTGGCAGCTTTTCTAACGCCAGGCACCTTTTTTTGATGAAAATGCATCTTATTTGCATTACTTTGTGGCTAGGGTGCACAAGCAGTTTCTGTTGATTAAAATGATATGTGGCATGCCTATATTCTTTGTGCAACTGTGCCTGTATCTGCATATGGAATAGTAAGTTACAGTGATTTCCAGGAATACACTGTAACGTAGCATTTCGTATGCAGATAAAGCCGTATTTACACACAGAATATAGACATGCTGCATATCATTTTAATCAGCAGAAGCTGCTTGTGCCCCTAGGCATACCAAATACCCTAGGCAATTGCCTAGTTTGCGTATGCCTAGGGCCGGCTCTGGTGGTGTGTGTAATTTGCATGTGTGTGTGTGTGTGTGTGTGTGTGTGTGTGTGTGTGTGTGTGACTTGCACATGGGCTTCTCTTAGCGTGTCTGTGAGACTTGCATGTGTGTGTGTGTGTGTGTGTGTGTGTGTGTGTGTGTGTGTGTGTGTGACTTGCACATGGGCTTCTCTTAGCGTGTTTGTGAGACTTGCATGTGTGTGTGTGTATGTATGTGAATTGCATGTGAGCTTCTGTTTGTGTGTGTTTGTGAGACTTGAATGTGAGCTTCTGTTTGTGTGTGTTTGTGAGACTTGAATGTGGGCTTCTGTGTGTGCCATGCTTGCCTACTGGGAGGCGTCCATTTTTTGGCCCCCACTACCCTGCAAATTAGACAACAGCTCCCATTGACAGACCCCACCCCCTCCAGAGACCCCGCCCCCATTAGAGCTGCATCCCTAAATTTCCAAGGGCTGGTTTTCCATCCTAATCCGCCCCTGTCTCCTCCTTACTTGGGTGACTACCAAACCTAAAGATCCATGCACACTTTAGTAAACTACGGTTCCAACCAGTGGCGGATCCAGGGGGGGGGGGGGGCACGCGGGCTTAAAAAAAAAACCAAACACACAGCAGTGCCTTTAAAAAAGAAGCGGCGGCGCAGACGGCGCGCGCCGCGATGAAGGGTCACGTTACGGCGGCAGCAGTACTAATGAGTCATAATGACTCATTACAGTGCGCTGCGTACAGCCGGAAGACTCGGAGGAGAGGAGAGGCTTTCCCCTTCTCTCCTTCACTCGGAGTCGCACGATAGAGCCGGCAGCCGGCAGCGCTGTATCACTGCTGCCTGCAGCGTACGCGTTGTGGCTCGCTCTCAGTGGGTGGGGGGGCGCTATTTCCACCTGGAAGTCCGACGGGGACCTAACAGCTGTTTCTGATGTGTGTGCGGGTAGCGTTGCCCCTAATTCATGTAAGATGCCATGTGGGCATGCCTGGGCACCAGGAGTTGGCTTCTCTTTACTGGTATGTTTCCACAGAGTAGAGTCATTTACAGCTGTGTGTCTAACTACAGAAACATATGTCTGCAAATATATATACTGTATGTGTGTGTGTGTGTGTGTATATATATATATATATATACACACACACACTTTTTTTGTAACACAATTATGTTAACAGGGGCCCCTACAAGTTTGTTGTCCAGGGGCCCCCTCAAACCTTAATCCGGCCCTGCTGAGGCAGGACGCTCGCAAGTCGCCACTACCGCATGGAGCATGGAGCAGAGGAGAGCCGTCTGAGTGGGTGGCCCGCTCCCTGCCTCCCCATTGCCGCCATCTGAAGCTCCCAGAGGAGGTCAGTTTATCTTTAGGTATAAACAGTATATGTTGCTTGGAAACATATACTGTTTGTACCAAGGAAAAACAGTATATGTGTATGCATACCTTGTGGCATAATGTGAATTTTGGATCATACCGTGTGCTATAATGTGAATTTCGGCTCATACCATGTGCCATTATGTGAATTTCGGCTCATACCGTGTGCTATTATGTGAATTTTGGCTCATACCGTGTGCTATTATGTGAATTTCGGCTCATACCGTGTGGTATTATGTGAATTTCGGCTCATACCGTGTGCTATAATGTGAATTTCGGCTCATACCGTGTGGTATTTTTTTTGTATAATCTGTTTTTATTTAGAACAGTATAACAATATAAGGATTGCATCACATTTCAACAAAAGAAGAAGGAAATCGTCAGGACACAAATGAAGGTCTAATACATCATAGCCGTAAAGAGTAGGGTAGCGTGTCGTCCCCATCGCTGGGGGTTAGTATAGGCACTAGCATTAGTAGGTGTTTCTGTAACATCCATCTGATGTTCTTTCGGCATCAATCCATACTATAATGCAATCGTAATATCTTAAATAGCATTGTGGAGAAGTTGTAGAAGAGAGAGAGGAATGAAATGAGAGGAATAGAAGAGAGAGCCTTGTGTGACCAGACTGGGGGTAGCTATCAAATTGGGGGGGGGGAGGTGTGGTACAATTTATCTATTCGATCAATTGCGCGGTTAAATCATTTGACAGCATAGACATAGTCCTTATAGTCTTTGGAAGACATATACTCTATCCAGGGCATCCATATGGTCATGAACTCCGAGAGTTTATCTCTGGAGACCAGGAGGATGTTTTCCATATTCATATAGTAACTAATTCTGTTAAACCATAGTTTCCTAGTGGGTGGGAGTTGAGATCTCCATAGTGTGGGGATGACTGCCCTCGCTGCATTAGACAGGTGTCGAAGTAGCGATGTTTTATGCTGAGCCAGTGAGATTGAGGAGTGGGAAAGTAACCAGAAGGCTGGGTCTGTGGGGACTGGAGTGTGAAGTATGTCTTGAGAGATGGATATAACATCCTTCCAGAATGGTTTTAGTAGGGGACAGTTCCACCAGATATGCATTAGTGAGCCTGTGGCGCTGAGACATCTCCAACATCTGTCCGTCACTCCAGGATACATGAAGTGGAGGAGAGAGGGATGCCTGTACCATCTCATTAGGAGCTTATATTGAGTTTCCCTGACTTGTATGCAGACTGAGCTTTTGTGGGATTTGAGGAATATCATCTGCCAGTCTTTGTCTGTTAGGGGAATCCCGAGGTCTCTTTCCCAGGCCAGCTGGAAGGGCGTGGGCGTCTGGGCGTTTGGGGTCTGCAGTAGTCTATAAAGTGAGGAGATGGTGTGCTGGGGGGGGGCATGTGGCGACGCACATCCTCTCGAACTGTGTTTACTCTCGTGAGGCCCGGAGAAATCTACGATCGGAGTGCAAAAAGTGTCTAAGCTGTAGGTACTTCCAAAAGTCACGTTGCGGGATTTCCCATTTTGATTGTATTTCTGAAAATTGTTTAACTCCTGAGGAAATTGCCATCTGACCTACTCTAAAGAGGCCCTCGAGGGCCCAGTCACGAAAGTGAGAGGGTGTTAGGCCGGGCTGGAAGTCGGGATTAGCTAGAAAAGAGGTCAGTGGGCAAAAATCAGAAGAGAGGAAGGGCCAGCGGCGCGCCTTTTTCCAGAAGGAGAGGGTCGCTGTAATAGTTGGGTGGGGGGAGGGGGGTTTTGGTAGGGAGGGGAGCCAGGGAAAGATCTCTGGGAATTGTTGCATGTACAGTCCCTCTATAGCCACCCATTGCTTTGTGTCTCGACTCCTCGTCCAGTCCAGAACCCTATTGAGCAGTATTGCCCAATAGTATCCTCTAATATCAGGCAATTGGAAACCACCACTTCGGGTGGAGCGGATCATAATGGATCGGCTTATTCTTGGCCGTCTCCGAGACCAGATGAATTGTTGTATTAAAAGTTGGATGGATCTGAACCAGGAGTCTGGGATCTGTATGGGGAGGGTCTGTAGTTTGTAGAGTAGTTTGGGGAGAGTATTCATCTTTACAACGTTCACCCTGCCCAGCCAAGAGAGTGGTGTCAAAGTCGGAAAAATATCATGCTACACGTTGCCATATATTCACCTCATGCGCTTGCCCGCTGCACGTGCACATTCTCTCCCGTGCGTGCGGATACTCGCAGCTGCGTGATGGCGCCTCCTCGGCCATGCGCTCGAGCGTGTGGTATGTGCATTTACGGTAGAGTTTGTGTGCGTCTAGCGGGCGACTCAATCGTTAAATAATAAAACCCAATAGTATGTTTTATAGATAATGTTCCCCTTAATAATGACTGTAAGTTTGTTTAATGTAACTGGTCGCTGGACAGAGAAATTCCTCTTTTCATGGTACGAAGGGTCAGACAGGGTTTGAGCAGTTGTGTTTGGTACCTAACTAAAGAACATTTTATTAGAAACATTCCGGTGCTGGTTAGGTAAAGATCAATCGCTCCTGCGTATAGTTATGTCTATTAGTAGTTTCTGGACATTTACTATATTTGCGGTTCATTATCCATGCGGCGGGAATTCTCAGATTCCCTCCCACCTGAGCAGTTTGATATGGTCACAGCCCACCTGTTCAAACTAACCTATGACCTTTTGTTATGATGCGAGGAGACATTCCTGTGTCCAATGAACAATGAGATTGTAGGTCCCTTTGTAGTATACTGTACGCAGTGTATATAAGGACAGCCAGCCTGGCCAGCTCAGTCTTCTCTCCACAAACGGTTTTCATCTTGACTAACTCGGAGCTGGTACCAGAGCTGCGCAGCGATCATTCCCCAGTGTGTGTAAGTTATTCTCTGTAACCATTCTAAATCTCTTTGTATTTGCCATATTCTCTCTTTCTGTTATTGTATAAGATTGTGACGATATTGTATATTTATGTGTAGTTAGCCTGCTTAGATATTGATGTTAGCCTGTAGTGTATGAACTGTTAACTGTTTTAACTTTTACATAGCTAGATATTGTTAGTAAAGGTGTTGGAACCTTAGCAAGGTATTGTGTGTTTATTACATTGCTGAGAGTATTCAGAGTGTCTAAATCGCTCAAGAGGCTTTCATACAATAGAGGTTAATTAGCATTGCATTGTGCTCACATTTCAAAACCAAGGTTTACAGTACAAACTCAATCTTTCACTGTGTTGCATACAAGGTTTACTGAGTGTCATCCCGTGAGCGTCTGCGCCGCTCGTGTTCTCCTCGTGGTCACGAGCGTACGCTACGCTAGTAGCGTAGCATTACAGTAGTCGGCCGCCTATAGCGTGCTCGACACCACGCGTTAAGTTGTGAGCGAGCGTGTCGCATGTGCGTCTCGACCACGGCTAAGCGTCTGCTACGCTAAGTGCGTACCCTTACGGTACCCCATACGCCAATTGCGTACTGAGTCTCTTACCCATTTTATAGTGAATGTTATAAGATAAATAGTTAGCTTTATCAATTGGCGGCTCGTCCGTCCTCCACATATCCGCACCAGCGAACACAGACTTTATCTGTCAGCAAGGGCGGGAAGGCAGTATCCCTTCGTATCGGGATACAGTAGTGCTGGCTAGATAAGCGTCTGTTTCGCTACGCTGTAGGAGTGCTGGTGGAATCCGGAACCAGAAGGTAAGAACAGTACGCTATTGTCTGTTAAAACTGTTTATTTCTGTTTTGCGTATGCACACACGCACGCACGCACACACCTGTATTTCTTTTCATTTGTGTATTTTCACACCTCACTTTCCTGTTTGCCATTTCACTATTGATAACGTGCTGAGAAAGATTTGTTGCTATTGGTAGTTAAAAGTAATATTAATACGTTAAGGAATAATTTGTAAAACACGCGCACGGCTTGCCTAAGATACAAGGAAGTTCGGTGTGGTGTTCAGTAAATGATTACAGTTAAAGATCATCTACATTGATATAAATGTGTTAATTGTATTTCTGTGGATATACCTGGCTTGTGTACATGTGTCTCTTACAAAGGGCGGGACTAGCGTACGCGACGCAAGGGCCAACGCACGGAGCGTATATTACGCAACGGAGCGTCTGGGTACGCCCACATAATACAAATAACACGATAGTATTGTTTTAGTTAGGCGATAAGGAGGCAACGCGATAATAGCGTAAACCAATCTCAGTGTCCAAAATTTTAAGCTAATAGATCCTTCTCTAGTTGCAACTCCTCGGGATTAGCCTGCGATACTGAATGAAAGGGATTTCTGCGCAGAAACTAAAGTAAAGAGTATATGAGGTGAAAGAGTGTGTATACATATATATAAGTTTCTAATTTTTGGGGTTGAACCACAGGAAATCATCGAGTTCTCGTGAGGTACATACGTGTAAGTGACGGCACGGTGGCTTGGGAGGCATCCCTTGTTAAACATTTAAAAAAAGAGCATTAGAGTATAGCAGACCAGGAGGTCTACTGTAGCACAGACCAGGAGGTCCAGACAGACCAGGAGGTCTAGGTACAGCAGACTAAGAAGTCCGCTATAGATAAAGAGTAAAGAAGCACAACACCAGGAAGGGTTGGTGCGGTACCCATATAGGCCATTAAGCTCTGGCTGAAGGAATTCGCAGCCACAATTTTCGATTCCACTGGTCGCTCCGCACATAAGATTAGTTGCTTATGTGCAGAACGATTGTACCGCACGTAATTGTGTGCATTAGTTAGTAACTTGACCCAGTACCATTTGCGTACGCTAGAGGGGTCATAAACGCTATTTGTACATTCTAACGTGATTTGTGTAATTTTTTTTATTTTAAGGGAGGTTCTCTGGTCACTCGGGAATTCTCTAACAACCAATAGTTACTGGGAAGGGTTAAGTGCTCTTCGGATCACACCCACATGTTCCAGTAAATAGAGGTTCAGGTCGCAGGGGCCCTAGGTAGAGTACGCCAGCGCTAGGGCAGTGTGTGGGCGTATTGGTCGACGTGGGCGAGTGAGTGAAGGTACTCGGTAAACTTCCGCCGCCGGCCTACCCCGGACATCTTGGTTTTTGTAAGGGTTCGCTGAAGACCCTGATTTGAAGGTCAGAGGTAGTGAAAGCAACACCTGCAAAGATGGGGGCCAGTTGTTCAGGTAGGGGGCGATCAACCTCGGTTCGGGTTGACTTAGTAAACCGACCAATCGGGTCGCCAAGATATGTAATGTGTGAGAAATACGGTTCACACACAGAGGTTTTGTGCGATGAATGGGAAAGAATGACTGTGCATGATGGGGAGAAGTTCCCACGGGTAGGCAGTTTTAGTCCCGAGGTGTTACAAAATCTAAGGAGAAAGATATGTCTCATTAAATCTGCAAAGAGACAGATCAAACATTATGATTATTTACAGTTATGGCAACAGGAAGGTGAAATACAAAGAGGATTGGCTCAAGCGGCTGGATCTAACCCTATCAGAAAACTGATAGCCACCGCGCCACCACCACCATACATAACGGGAGAGAAGGTGGTTACAGAGAATGGCACACTGGTGAATGATAAACATGCACTTAGTAACTGTATAAATGTTAAGAATAATGTAACCAAGATTGTTGATGCTAATATTAACCCGTGCAAGCTGTACCCTGTTTTAAACTTTCCCCAGGATTGTGACCAAGAGGATGAGCCAACAACAATATCGGCACTCTCTCTAGCAGCCACCATAGCAGAAACAACAGTGGGCACGTCCCAACCAGTAAGAGCAGTATCAAAGGCCCCTAGTGGAGGGACAGGTGAGGTCGTACCAACTGGTAAGTACGGCACCATACACTATGCTGAAACCATTTCACCACATGTTGTAGAATATACTCAGAATTATGTTATTGAACTTAATCCCGTTAGGGTAATTGCAGTGCCAAATGGGAAAACTGACACTTCAGGACTCACTCCTGTCAGACACATCGCCATGCACTGCCCCTTTTCCCGAATGGAATTAAGATCAATGGTGTCTGAATTCCCTGATCCTAGGAAAGATCTAGTTGCAAGCCAGGAATACATTAGAGAGCTAGGAAATACTGTGGAGCCCAATAACAAAGACTGGCAGATATTGCTGAGGGCATGTTTACCCTCCAATGTCGACTCAGCGAGATTTATAGCTGACTGTAAATTAGATGAAGAGGTACCCCTTACGGACGTGTACAACCAAGATAATGTAAAGAGAATAAATTTACAGTTAAAAGAGTATTTTCCAGCTGTTGTCAAATGGAACAAAATTTTCTCCATCAAACAAAAAGAGGGAGAAACAGCTGCTGATTATTTTCATCGGGCACTACAGGAAATGGCTAAGTATACAGGCATAGAAGACATTAAGACAAATGTGAATCATAGAGAAGTAGCAGTATCTGTGTTAATGGATGGTTTAAAGGAAGTATTGAGGACAAGGGTACAGACCACCCAACCATGTTGGTGAGGTCTGTCGGTGGCTACTTTGAGAGAGGCCGCTATTGATCATGATCGGAATATCACCAGACACAGGGAGTCACAAAGTGATAAGTTAATGGCCGTAAGTATACAGGCCCTGACCACAAGGCCACCTCTGTATAAATCTCCGACCCCTGTGGGTAAGTTAAATGTGGTAACTTGTTATTACTGTCATAAAGAGGGACATTTTGCACGAGACTGTAGATCGAAAAATGCACAAAGATCATATCAACCCCCTAGACAACGACATGATACACGAAATTGGGATCAAGGACCGCAGAGACGGAGTTATGAGCCACACGCAGGGGAAACAAAAAGGTATCCCCCAAAAAGAGACTGGCAAGTCTCTGATAGTTCCCATTTACCCCCTTCACAGGTAATAGCTGCCAGCGCAATGCAGGGAGGTCACCACGCACCATTACACCTGTAATCTGCAGCCAGTGAAATTAATTGCGAGCCTTGGAAGCGAACCCGAGGTCACAATTGATGTAGCTGGTAAATCTCTAAATTTCCTTGTAGATACGGGGGCGGCCAAGTCAGTGATAAATTCGACCGTGGGCATGAGAACCACTGGTAAAACAATTCCAGCTATGGGAGTAACAGGAGTAGTACAGCACTACCCTTTAAGCAAACCTGCAGAGATTACGATAGGGCCTTTGCATACCAAGCATTCTTTTCTGCTGGCTGCATCGGCTCCGACTAATCTCCTAGGGAGAGATTTACTGTGCAAAATGGGATGCGTCATATACTGTACTCCTGAAGGTGTGTTCTTGGACATACCCGAAAACCACGCTCAGGAAGCGCAGGATATGCTAGACTCCCCAACAAGATTAATGTCACACACTGTTGTTGTAAATAGGTGTCCGTCCAAGGTAGAGGGAATGATTTCCCAGATACCGGAATCACTTTGGACCAAGGATGAACAAGACACTGGATTAATGGCAAACGTAGCCCCAGTAGTTGTGCAAGTAAAAGATGGTAGGATAGCTCCAAAAATCACACAATACCCTCTGAAGCCAGAGGTGGAGTTAGGAGATTACCCTGTAATAGAGCGCTTGCTACAACAGGGCATTCTGGTAAGAACGTCCAGCACTGCCAATAGTCCCATCTTCCCTGTTAAAAAGAGTGGGGGGAGGGGTTACAGATTAGTGCAGGATCTAAGAGGGATCAACAAAATAGTTGAGAGTCAATTCCCCGTAGTGCCAAATCCAGCTGTCATCCTTATGCAAATCCCTCCCACTGCCAAATTTTTCACTGTGATTGACCTCTGCTCCGCTTTCTTCTCGGTACCTCTGCACCTTGACAGTCAATACTTATTCGCATTCACATACAGAGGAGTTCAGTACACTTGGACTCGATTACCACAAGGTTTCATAGACAGTCCAAGTATTTTCTCACAGGCCCTGCATGATTGTTTACAGTCTTTCCAACCAGAGAGTGGATCATTATTGATACAGTATGTGGATGATTTACTGCTGTGTTCAGATTCACTGGAAGCGTCCCTGAGAGATACGAAACAACTCCTGTTTCATCTTTCAGACACAGGACACAAGGTTTCCAAGGACAAGTTACAATTATGCCAAACCCGTGTGAAGTATTTGGGACACTGTCTAACACAAGGACTGAGACACCTTACCGCTGATAGAATTCAAGCAATTCGTGACATGACCCTGCCACAAACCCAGCAACAGATAAGAACATTTTTAGGAATGTGTGGGTATTGCCGTAACTGGATCCCAGGTTTTTCCATACTAGCCCTACCTTTGCAGGAGATGGTCTCCTCAAACAAACCTGATCGGATTTCGCACACAGACGAATCCGAGATGGCATTTGAGAGACTTAAACAGTGCCTAACGCAGGCACCAGCATTAGGTATGCCTGACTATGGGAAACCCTTTGAGCTGTACGGAACAGAGACTGCTGGGTGCGCAGCAGGTGTCTTAACCCAGAAGCATGGTGATGCCAGCAGGCCGATAGCCTACTATAGCGCTCAGCTAGATACGGTAGCGCGATCCCTCCCCACATGCTTGCGAAGCGTTGCAGCAATAGCATTGCTAGTCACAAGAGCGAAGATGTAGTGCTAGGACACAACCTCACAATTCATACACCACATACAGTGTCAGCCTTACTGAATTCGGCCCAAACCAGACACGTCTCATCAGCGCGGTTTACAAGATGGGAATTGGCATTGATGGCCCCCGTAAACATCACCATAAGGAGATGCAGCGCATTAAATCCTGCAATGTATCTCCCAGGTGTGCCTGGACAGGCACAAAGGGTGGAGGATGAGAGTGATGGTGAAGGAGGATTTAATACAGGGGATGACACGCATGATTGTATGGAATATTTGACCCAAAATTTCACGGCAAGGCCTGACATCAGTGACAACCCACTGGAAGATGTAGATTTTACTTTCTACACTGACGGTAGTTGTCACAGACAGACGGACTCGGGAGACTTGTGTACTGGATATGCAGTCGTAGATGACCAAGGTACCATAGAAGCGGAACCGCTAGGCCCACCACACTCAGCACAAGTTGCTGAACTGGTTGCCCTAACCAGAGCATGTGAATTGGCTAAGGGCAAATCAGCCAATATTTACACAGATTCTAGGTACGCCTTCGGAGTAGTCCATGATTTCGGGGCCCTATGGCGCCTCAGAAATTTCATGACGGCAGCTGGCACACCCGTAGCGCATGCAGCCCACATCAAAAGACTTCTAACAGCGATACAGGAACCCGACAGAGTGGCTGTTATCAAGTGTAAAGCTCACACATATAGCCAAGACCCGGTATCACTTGGTAACAGCCGAGCAGACGAAGCTGCTAAATCAGCAGCTAGTAACCCCATACAAACAGATAGTACACGACTGATGGTATTTAATACTGTAAACACACAGAAATTGTGTGAAATGCAAAATTTGTGTTCACCACAAGAAAAGGCAGTTTGGAGGTCAAAAGGATATGGCCAGGAGTCCTCAGGACTCTGGACAGACGGACAGGGTAAGCCAGTGGCACCCAGAGCATACTTTCCAAGTCTAGCGGAAGCGGCACATGGGCTGACTCATCTAGGCAAAGAAGGAATGTGTAAGTTGGTAAGAGCTTATTGGTGCGCCCCAGGATTTTCTTCCCATGCGGGTAAAAGAGCGATGACATGTCTCACCTGCTTGAGGAAGAATATCGGAAAGGCAATACCGACAGAGCCATCCCATATTCCTCCGACAGATGGTCCTTTCCAGGTAATACAAATTGATTTCATACAATTGCCACCTTGTAGAAATTTAAAGTATGTATTGGTCTGTATTGATGTGTTCTCAAATTGGGTTGAAGCATTTCCCGCGGCCACAAATACCGCTGTATTTACTGCAAAGAAAATTGTGCAGGAATTTGTGTGTAGGTATGGTATCCCTAGAATCATTGAAAGTGATAGGGGTACCCATTTTACAGGTGAAGTCTTTCAAACAATGTGTAAGTTGATGGGAATTAATAGTAAGCTGCACACTCCGTACCGCCCCCAGGCGAGTGCGAAGGTGGAAAGAGTAAACAGCACTATTAAAAATAAATTGAGCAAGGTAATGACTGAAACAGGACTGTTATGGCCCGAAGCTTTGCCAATTGTATTATACAGCATCAGAACCACTCCCAGGTCCCCTCTTAATCTGTCTCCTTTTGAAATTCTGTTTGGTCGACAACCCCATGTTATGATTAACCCCCAGGATGATTTGAAATGTAACAATGAAGTAACCGTAAAGTACTTGGTTAAGATGAGTAAGCAATTGAGGAATCAGAATGATAATCTAAAGTTGGTGATTCCTGATCTGCCAGACAGTAATTGTCACGACATTGAACCTGGGGATTATGTAATGAAACTGAATTTTCTACGCTTAAGTTGCCTTATTGACAGATGGGAAGGACCATATCAAGTCTTATTGACCAGCACAACAGCATTCAAGGTTGCAGAGAGAGAGACTTGGGTCCATTCGTCTCATTGTAAAAAGGTCACTGACCCAGAGAGGTCCCGTGATAAAGAACAGACGGTAGAGGTTGTATCACTAGAGTGTCTGTTCAGGGAGGATTGAGACGACACCTGAGCGCTGAGAATAATAAAACCGGAAGCTTGTCGAGCCAGATTTCTTTTTCCCATTTGTTATTTTCTCCAGTTCCCACCTCCCTCCTATCTCCTTTCCCCTTTCTTATTTTTTTCCTTTTACTCCTCTAAGATGGACTTGCCCCAAGAGACTGTGATCCGGATTTTCCTGTTGACCATGATGTTGACCAGAGCAGTCTGTTTCGGTGAGAGTACCATGGAGGTCGAGAAAGGATCGGGAATGGGTTCTGATGACCAGGATGCAGGCGTAAATTTCCAAGAGCAACATAATCTCTGAGTAAAGGCGAGTATCAGAAAACGATCTGGTAGCATTGACAATAGAAGGAATTGTGAAGGATTGTTAGCTGAAGAGAACTGCATCTGTAGGCATTGTGACAATATAGTTGAGGATGGGTGCATAAAGAAATGTCAGTCCAGTTTTAATGTCCACATGGACCGGCATCCATTGAGTGACTATCACTCCTTAGTGGGTAAAGTGTTAAATCAGACAGACTGTTGGGTATGCTACTCAAGTACCTCAAGGTCATAGCAAATCAGGACTAGTACCATTCCCTTTAACTGTAGGAGAGGTACTTGAGCTAAGTGGTGGGAGGCCGGTGGACAAGAGGTTTAATATCTCTAGTCCTCCTAGTTTGAAGCTCCACCAATATCATGTGGATAGGTCCTTAGTGTGCTTTAACATTTCCAATCCCCGAAAGCCGGGAAATTGGGAAGTGTCATGGAGTAATCAAACCATGACCTTTTCATACAGACCCGACAGAATGCCCATAGACACAGAACTTATACGCCAGATAGCCGACCATGGAAAATATTTCCGGTATAGGTACACTCTAGGAAGTAGGACCATGCGAGTTGGAGAAGTATCACCAGGATACTGTGCACATGTCGTACAACCTGATACATGTACTAAACAGATGGGAGAATTAGGGTTAGGAGATTTCACATGGAAAATTTGTAACATGATAATGTCATACTCCGTCCCATATGTTCTCCCCGATGATGCATATTTCATATGCGGGAGGAAGGCGTATAAGTGGCTTGCCCCAAACTCAGAGGGATTGTGCTATATTGGAAAAGTACTGCCTGAAGTAATGACTGTAACCCATAACAAAATGAAAGATATTCACCGCAGTGCCCAAGCTCCTTATACTCACACTCATTACGAGCACGTCGTTAAACGGCACCTGATAGAGAGGTTAGAGCATTCAGCCTCTGATCTGATCCATGAATCCACCGGGATTCAATTCCTACTTGCGTTAGATATCACTCGTACCGCCAGAGGAGTGATAAATTATAAATATATATCTGCGCTTGCAAATTTATTAGACAATATCACCGAAATGTATGACGACACATTCAGGTACACTGGGAAAGAGTTACAAGCCTACAAAACAGAACTGGTTCAGCATAGGATGATTCTCAATTACCTCACAGCTGTGACAGGCGGGTATTGTGTTACCCTAGCAACTCAATATGGAATAAAGTGCTGCACGTACATTACAAACAGCACGGAGGACCCAGCCGAGGTCATAGACCAAAATATGGATGACATTCTACAATTAAAGTGGGAGTTTCGAAGGAAACACAATCTCACACTCGCTGCTGTGGGTAATGAGCTGACCAGTTGGGTGTCATGGTTGAACCCACGAAATTGGTTCTCGGGCTTAGGAGAATGGGCCCAAGGTATTATTATGGATGTAGGGAAATTTCTTTTGTGTATTCTAGGAGTCGTCATATTGGTTGGCCTGATATTTAGATGTGTTCAGGTTTTAACGAAGAGTAAAAGTAATACCAGGGTGATGAGTCTAAGGAGTGAGGACACTGTACTAACAACAACTAATTTGATTTATGACCCAACGATAGAGACAATGTTGTGATGAAAATGTGATTCCACGGTCCATTTCTTTCACCCGTTTCTCCTTTGTTTTCCTCCAAGATGCAAAGACATCTGCTTGGTAGAAAGAATTTGACAACCTCTTTTATACAGACCATTGATGAACTATGCTACAAGCCCCCAAATTTCCCTAGTGACTTTAACTTTTACGATAGCCCAACACTTTAGAGACTGTAACTTTATGGACAATGGAACAACTTTTGCTCGTTATTTATAGCAAAAGCACCGAGAGACATCAGACAACATGTACATCAAGACAAGACTTCAGACAAGACCTCAATCGGCGAATACATATTAAACTCACATAGTTTACGACTGCATTTATAATAATTGCTTCTTATCTTCACCTCTACAACCTTCAGGTAATGACACACATAGTCGATAGGGAATATAGATACAGATATCAGCACTCACATATCCCCCCCATTCATGTATCATCAACTAAATGTGCTCCCCCATTTGTTGCAACCAAAAGCCGAAAAGAGCTCGGTAAAGTTTGACAGCCCATCCACAGACCCGTAATACGGGATAAGAAGGAATTCAAATGTATACTTCGCAATACCTCGAAGCTTGATCTAAAACACGTACGGCACGATGATACATGACCCCTCAAACATGGATTCATACACACATGCTTCTACTATTTCACTAGGTCATACCTTTTTCCCACCTGCTCCTCTCCTCCCTTTACCCAATCATAAAATGGTATTTACATTATGACATATATTTTTCTTTTTTGAACTGTTTTAGGAAGTGGCAGTTATTGATGACTGCCAAAGGGTGGACTGTCAAAGTCAGAAAAATATCATGCTACACATTGCCATATATTCACCTCATGCGCTTGCCCGCTGCACGTGCACATTCTCTCCCGTGCGTGCGGATACTCGCAGCTGCGTGATGGCGCCTCCTCGGCCATGCGCTCGAGCGCGTGGTATGTGCATTTACGGTAGAGTTTGTGTGCGTCTAGCGGGCGACTCAATCGTTAAATAATAAAACCCAATAGTATGTTTTATAGATAATGTTCCCCTTAATAATGACTGTAAGTTTGTTTAATGTAACTGGTCGCTGGACAGAGAAATTCCTCTTTTCATGGTACGAAGGGTCAGACAGGGTTTGAGCAGTTGTGTTTGGTATCTAACTAAAGAACATTTTATTAGAAACAATCCGGTGCTGGTTAGGTAAAGATTAATCGCTCCTGCGTATAGTTATGTCTATTAGTAGTTTCTGGACATTTACTATATTTGCGGTTCATTATCCATGCGGCGGGAATTCTCAGATTCCCTCCCACCTGAGCAGTTTGATATAGTCACAGCCCACCTGTTCAAACTAACCTATGACCTTTTGTTATGATGCGAGGAGACATTCCTGTGTCCAATGAACAATGAGATTGTAGGTCCCTTTGTAGTATACTGTACGCAGTGTATATAAGGACAGCCAGCCTGGTCAGCTCAGTCTTCTCTCCACAAACGGTTTTCATCTTGACTAACTCGGAGCTGGTACCAGAGCTGCGCAGCGATCATTCCCCAGTGTGTGTAAGTTATTCTCTGTAACCATTCTAAATCTCTTTGTATTTGCCATATTCTCTCTCTCTGTTATTGTATAAGATTGTGACGATATTGTATATTTATGTGTAGTTAGCCTGCTTAGATATTGATGTTAGCCTGTAGTGTATGAACTGTTAACTGTTTTAACTTTTACATAGCTAGATATTGTTAGTAAAGGTGTTGGAACCTTAGCAAGGTATTGTGTGCTTATTACATTGCTGAGAGTATTCAGAGTGTCTAAATCGCTCAAGAGGCTTTCATACAATAGAGGTTAATTAGCATTGCATTGTGCTCACATTACAAAACCAAGGTTTACAGTACAAACTCAATCTTTCACTGTGTTGCATACAAGGTTTACTGAGTGTCATCCCGTGAGCGTCTGCGCCGCTCGTGTTCTCCTCGTGGTCACGAGCGTACGCTACGCTAGTAGCGTAGCATTACGGTAGTCGGCCGCCTATAGCGTGCTCGACACCACGCGTTAAGTTGTGAGCGAGCGTGTCACATGTGCGTCTCGACCACGGCTAAGCGTCTGCTACGCTAAGTGCGTACCCTTACGGTACCCCATACGCCAATTGCGTACTGAGTCTCTTACCCATTTTATAGTGAATGTTATAAGATAAATAGTTAGCTTTATCAGTGGCTTGAGGTACCATCTGCTATAATCAGCCCTGAGTGTTCGGAGGAGGGGGGAAAAGTTTAAAGTGTATAAATGAGATAGGTCGTTTGGCAGTTGTATTCCTAGGTAAGACAAATGAGAGGCGTTCCAAGTAAAGGGGAAGGATTGTTTAAGTTTAGCTATGGTGTCGGGGGTGGAGGAGATGTTCAAGGCACATGATTTGGACATGTTGATCTTAAAGTTGGAGAGTGATCTGAAGTGGGATAGCTCTCGCATAAAGTGGGGGAGGGAGGAGATCGGGTGCGTTATTGTGGCTAGTAGATCGTCCGCAAACAGGGAAAGTTTGTGCTCCGTATCACCAATCGTCAAGCCCATGATGTTGTCATTGGCCCTAATAGCTCTAGCAAAAGCTTCGATACAGAGGACAAAGAGTAGAGGGGATAGTGGGCAACCCTGTCGTGTCCCATTGCTAATGGGGAAGGATTCGGATAAAGATCCGTTCACCCGGACCCGTGCTGTGGGAGATCTATAAAGACCCATTATCCTATCAAGCATCCGGGGACCCAGTCCAATATGCTCCAGCACGGACCTCATAAAGCCCCAACCGACCCTATCAAAAGCCTTTTCAGCATCAGTGGACAACAACACTGTGGGTGGCCACCCTGGTATGCAAAAATATGAATCAGGCTCAGTACCTTAGTGGTGTTATCCTTAGCCTCGCGGCCTGGCACAAACCCCACCTGGTCGTTGTGAATTAGGGAAGGCAGGAATGCGTTCAGTCTGTTTGCCATTAATTTTACGAAGAGCTTGACATTGACGTTTAGGAGAGATATGGGTCTATAGCTGGAGCACACCGAGGGGTCCTTACCGGGCTTGGGCAGAACGGAGATGTGTGCCTCTAAGGATTGGCTAGAGAAATGGGTGTTTGCGGATATTGAATGAAAGGCTTGGAGAAGGTAAGTGGATGTAAGATCTTTGAATTGTTTATAATAGGTGATGGTGAAGCCATCTGGTCCTGGGCTCTTGCCAGACGGTGTCATGGTCAGGGCAGTCTCCAGTTCTTGTTGGGTAAAGGGTAGTTCCAATGCTTCCCTGTCTAAAGGTAGCAGGACGGGATAGGACACCTTTTCTAGGTACGCCTTCGCCTGTAAAAAATCGTATGGGGGAGCGGTGTCGTCCGATCGATTTTCTAGATTATATAGAAGGGAGTAGTACTGTTTGAAACTTGCCGCGATTTCTGGGGTTTTGAATCGGAGGGTATTCCCGAGATCTTTTACATTGTTAATGTACAAGGAGGAGCGTTGGGCCTTGAGAGCCTGGGCCAAAAGGCGACCAGGTTTATTACCCCACTGGTAGTATTTAGAGTTACATTTTCGGACAGAGAGTTGGATACTATCAGTTAGGGTTTTCTTTAGTTGGGCCTGTGTATCTAGTAGTTCTAGGTAGTCAGTCTCCGACAGGGTCGATTTATGCAGGGACTCGAGACGATGTAGTTGGTTTAATAATTTAGTGATTAGTGCTGACTTCTGCTTCTTCATAAATGTCCCCAACTGTATGAGTTTACCTCGTATGGTGCATTTATGTGCTTCCCATAGGGTGATCTTTGAGACATCATCGGTGTCATTCATGGAGAAGAATTCAGCCAGGGCTTTTTCTATTTCACCCCTGCAATATTGATCCTGCAGCAGTGACTCATTGAGGCGCCAGGTCCATTGAGATGCCTGTGACTCAGAAATAAATAATCGAGGCGGGAATAGGCATTGTGTGGGGGGGGGGAATAGAAGGAGTAGTCCCTATTTGAGGGGTGAAGAACCCGCCAGGAGTCAGCCAGTTGGAGGTCGTGAAACAGTCTCCTAACCTGCCGGTACTGGCGTTGGGAGGTCCATTTGGAAGAGTGCATTGCGGAAAAATGGGACCTGATCCTTATTTGGGGCGTAAAGTGCAATAAATGTGTATGGACAGGTGCATATTTTACAACGCACCATCAGGAGACGACCCGGGACCAATTTATGGACTGAGATGTCTGACAGCTGGAGGGTCCTGGAAAACACTATCGCTACGCCCTTCGATTTAGAGTCTGGGTTGTTATTGTAAAAAGCCTGGGGGTAGCGGTAGTTGGTCAGGGGAGGATTCTTAGCTGAAATTTTAAAATGCGTCTCCTGGACCATTGCAACATCCACTCTATCAGCCCAAAGGGACCTCAAAAGAGATGATCTTTTCTCCGGAACATTGAGACCCTTCGCGTTAATCGAAGCGACTTTAATTTTGCCGGTAGACGTCATAGGAGATATGTATTATGATGGAGTGCGTTGAGTCCAGAATGGTCAGTGAAAGGAGAGAAAGAGAAGTAGGGAGGAAAAAGAGAGGGACAGAGCATGGAGAAAAAACTATAATAACATTCAAAAAACATTCAAAAAAACCCGCATTGGGGTAACCGATCCGTCTAAGGATTGGGTTCCCAAGAGGCCAAACAGCCAGGGGCGGGTATGGGGCGGATAAGGGAGCCACCGCCAAAGGCATGATGATAATGAGAGAAGACATTGTAGTAAACAATATACATATATAAACTGAACTGAGTGTAAATAAGCTGTAAACCTTAAACCTCATCAACATAAGGAAATCTTCGAATAGTGAAAAATATAAGAAATCTCGTAATAATAGCACAAGAGATAATAATAGGCAACGACCCAATACGTATCGGGGAGGTGAGGCCAGGGCCTCAGTAACAGCGGAAGTTCACATGGAGGTTCCTCAGTAGCGTGAGGTGATATCACGCTGTAATCTAAGAATAGTGTCACGCTGTAACCTGTAGAAATACCTGAAGTAGAACTAGGACAAACAAAGAGGCCTAGATAATCGGTCAGGTAACATGTGAATCCTTGTTGGGAGGGGATCTAATTGTGCCTTTCCCTCCAGCCTTTCGTACCACCTGCCAAGGTGATCCTGTGTTCAGGGGTTGGAAAGATGGTAGCTCTGGAATAGGGAAGTCCCAATCGCGTAGGTCAGGTTTTGGTATGCCAAGTCCCGTGCAGAACTCTGGGAGATCTGAGTAGCAGTTGAGGGTGTGGGTTTTTCCGGATGAAGAGACCTGGAGGCTGAAGGGGAAGCCCCACCGGTATTTCAATTGACGTTTGCGAAATTCTTCCGTCAGGGGTTTGAGGGCTTTTCGTTGTTGTAATGTGTGCCTGGGCAAATCTTGGTAAATTTGTATCGCGGAACCATTGAAGTCTACTCCATCAAGTTGGCGCACTTTGCGCATGATGTCCTCTTTTTGGGAGAAATAATGCAACCTGCATATGACATCACGTGGTCTATCCGCGGGGAGGCCTCTTGGTTTCAGGGCGCGATGAGCCCTATCGAAGGTGATGGTATCATTAGGGTCGTTACCTAGGATCTCGTTAAAGATCTTCGCTAGGGCGTCGATCAGGCCTGTTGGAGGAACTTCTTCCGGTAGGCCACGCACACGGATATTGTTTCTCCTCCCTCTGTTGTCCAAATCTGTCAACCGCAGCTGAAGGGAGCGGATCTCCGATGATTGAGTTTCAATGACGGTCGTCAATGATTTTAGAAAAGTATCAGAGGAAGTTTGATGATCTTCTAAGCTCGACACCCGGTCAGAGATGTGTGAAATATCCTGTCTCATAGCAGCCAGTTCACGTCTCACTGTGTCTTGTAAGTCTTGTTTAGTGGGTAGAGTCTTCATATAAGCTAATATATCTTGCAGATCTTTGCCACCCGAGGAGCGAGCATGTGGTGTATCTGCGCTTGGGGAAGACGGGTGGGGAGCTGGCGGGAGAATGAGGGAGGTTGCTGTAGGAGGGTTGTCAGTTGGAGCGGGCGAAGTAGGTTGTAAGAAGGGCCTCATTGCAGATTGCGACATGTTCCCCCGAGGAGTCGGTTTGCCGGTATTCTGGGAAGATTTCTTGTTCTTGGGCATCACTCAGTCAGCATCGAGAAGCTTAATTTCCCGGGATCGAGTTGACGAGGTGAGATATGATTACATGATTAGCATAAGAGTGCCTTCAGCGGTATGGCTCCCCGTGGGTTGGCATCAGCGGCACATTACGGCGTCAGTGGCCACGGCAGCCGGTTTAGGTGCATATTTTAAAGCATTATAGGCGCTGAGAGACTGAGATGTGATCATATAATATCTCTTATTTAAGCAGAAATGTATTTCTTCAGTAAATTACCCCAGAGTAGCCACTAGGGGGAGTCTTCGAAGTGAGCTGCAGTGTGGAGCCTGTGGCTTGGTGAGTATCGGTGCCTGCTGGGTATTATGTAGAAATGGAGTCCCCGGATTCAGGAGGGGAACTAGGCCTCAGCCTGCAGGAGAGTGATGGAGCCCCCCCCCCCTCGGCTCTGCAATCCAGCCCCAAGAGCAGAGGGATATCTAAGCCTCTCTAGCACCTATATAGGAGTGTGGTGCTGAGGGGAGAGTGTGCTTTCATGCAGGATGTATTGCGCCAGACGGGTCAGCAATCCCTGGCCGGGATCTTCCAAGGCCGGGTGTCCGGGAGTGCGGTGGGCCCTGAGGTCTACATTGCGTGGGAGGTGAGGGGTCAGCGTGTCTCCCCTCCGAGGCAGCCGGGCGGTCCGGGCGGGAGAAGCCGCCGCGTCTCGGAGCCGCAGAAGGGGGGCAGCCAGCCTGCGATTGTCCGGGCGGTTCAGTGCGGGCAGCCGGCGCAACGATCGCAGGGCGGGCTCCGGCTATGGAGCGCACTCACCGCTTCGTAGAGGTCCGTCCCCTCGTCCCGTCGGCAGGTCTCAGTGAGTGCAGGGAGGGTAGCCGGATCTCAGCAGAAAGCCCGTGTGTAACAGGTGGATGGCGGGCGGGTGCCGTCAGTCATCATCTCTACTCCAGGCCCCGGCTTCCGTTTGGGGGGATAGGCCGCAGTCCGCAGGAGCGCTTAAAAGCGCTCCCCGACTCCGCGGGTTCCCCAGGTGTTGGCAGTAGGGTAAGGGGGACCCCCTGGGTATCTTTTTGCTGGTTAGGAGTGTGGGAGTAGAGAATTAGGGGCCCTTATGTGTGCCGTTTGGGAAGAGCTGGGACACTGCACGTCCTCTCCACTTGCCAGCCAAGCCACGCCCCCCATACCGTGTGGTATTATGTGAATTTCGGCTCATACCGTGTGCTATAATGTGAATTTCGGCTCATACCGTGTGGTATAATGTGAATTTCGGCTCATATCGTGTGGTATAATGTGAATTTTCGGCTCATATCGTGTGGTATAATGTGAATTTCGGCTCATACCGTGTGGTATAATGTGAATTTTGTCTCATACTATGTGCTATAATGTGAATTTCGGCTCATACCGTGTGGTATAATGTCTGTTTCCCCAGTGAATCTTTCCCTTCATGCCTCTGTAAACCTCACTACAAATGTCTCGCTACTCCCTCCTACTCCTACAGAGACCTTAGGTACCCACTGCCTCTCCCTGACCCCCTCTCCTTGTTACCCACTGCCACCTCCCCCTGGCATCACCCACTTTTTCCTCGTCACCCTTTCCCCAGTGTTACCCACTCTGCCTCTCACTGTCACCCTCTCTCTGTCACCCACTGCCTCTCCATCTCCCACTGTCTCCTTCATCCACTGCCTCTCCCCTGTGTCAATATAAACCCATCACCCTCTCTCTCCTGTCACTCGCTGCCTCTCCAAAGTGTCACCCTCTTCCCGTCTTACAAATACGACGTTCCCTTTGAGGCCATGACCCTTGTTGCTAGGTCATGCCCCTGTTGTGAGGCCATGCGCACCTTCATGGGACCGCACGCCTTCGGCATACACAATGTGCCCCCCCCCCTGTCATTTTCTCCTGGATCCGCCCCTGGTTCCAACTCCTGGTATCCTCACAAACACGTCTTCTAAAATCTGAGAGCACACATCTAGACTGCTAAAGATAAAAGGGAATATTGGCCATAATAAGTAGAAAGGAACACATAAAAAATAGCATGATCCTAAAGAGGCTGAAAAATGATTGTATGCAAATCATAACACTGGAGAAGAAACTTTGTACTTTGCTGTGCTGGCAGTGTTTCTATTTATGCATTCTTTTCATTTATTGCAATAAAATATCCGCCTTTTTTGTTTCTGCACATGCATTTGTTTGTAGTTGGATGTGGCTACTTGTAAAGGATCTCTTTTGAGATTTCTTTCCTTCGTTTAGATAATGTTTGGTTTTGTCTGGAAAAATCTGATTTCTTGCCGTCTACTGTGACTTGTGTTATGAATGATGTTTACCTTTTTGTTTCTTTCGCTTTATATTTGAGGTCACATTTCTCATTCCTTTCATTCTTGTAAGAGCTGTGTTAAATGCTGATTCATCATACAGTAGTTCTTTCAAGAAACATCTCTTTGAATTCTTACCTTTGAATCTGTAACATTTGTGTGGGTTTACTGTATACTCATTCTTTGAAACTGTCCATCTGGAATATTGCTGATCCATCTGGGGTGGTGCTTATTAGTGGCTAATATAACATATTTGCAATCCACAGAGTTTGTGAGTTCTACTATCTTAAATATAATCCAGATTTAGTCAATATTTTATTTATAATCATGTGTATTGGGGTTCTCCCCAACCTAAACACTACATGGCTAAAGTTATAACACATATATATATATATATCCATACCTCCCAACTATCCCGTTTTTCGCGGGACAGTCCCTTTTTTTGGGGGACTGTCCCGTTCTCCCCCCCCCCCCGCGGTGGGGGGGGGGCAGTCGGGAGGCTCCGGCACTCACTGCTCTGCTTAGCATGCGCACAGCATCTATTCAGTGGAGACAGTAGGAGAGGGGGCATGCCAGCAGCTCACAGAGCGCTGGGCATGCCCCCTTAGTGATGAAAACAGGACATGGCTCGTGATGGCGGGCCCTCCAGCAAAGCCACGCCCCTTTTCCATAGGTCACGCGCCCAGTTACAGAGTACATAAACAAATAAGCAAAGACAAGAAAACAGTCACTTACAATTCAATACAATATAGGACAAGTAGCGCGTATATAAACATGGCTGCGTCAGCAGACTATACTGAAATAAGTATCAAGGTGGCAGAAAACCGAGGGATTTGGTGCCGTCAAAGGCAGTATTGAAAATAAGATAGGTTAAGTGTATATATATATATATATATATATATATATATATATATATATATAAATAAATATATATATATATATATATATATATATATATATACACATATGCAAAAAGAGTTCCGTCTGCACAATGGGGGTAATTCTGAGTTGATCGCAGCTTCAAGTTTGTTAGCAATTGGGCAAAACCATGAGCACTGCAGGGGGGGGCAGATATAACATGTGCAGAGAGAGTTAGATTTGGGTGGGGTGTGTTCAATCTGCAATCTAAATTGCAGTGTAAAAATAAAGCAGCCAGTATTTACCCTGCATAGAAACAGAATAACCCACCCAAATCTAACTCTCTCTGCAAATGTTATATCTGCCTCCCCCCCCCCCCCCCCTGCAGTGCACATGGTTTTGCCTAACTGCTAAAAAAATTCCTGCTGCGATCAACTTGGAATTACCCCCAATGTCCAAATGTCTCTAGTGCGAAAGTTTTTGCACTGATCCTCTTCTCCACTCTTTTCACTGCTTGATAAATCAACCCTGTGGTCTGGACGAAATCTGGCACAGAACACACCCTTTAAGAACAATCGTGTTAAATAGGATGGCAGTATGACGAGCTGAGTCTTTGCACCAGATTTCAGAAAGCTTCACTCCTGGATACACCCAAATCAACAAGCTCTATATAAACACCGCCATGCACACTGCATGGACATGCCCACTGAGGAAGTCGTAAGACAAAACCAGTCTGGGTGATCTGATGACAAAGCGGAAGTGACGCCTGCACTGCTGAGACAGAGGCTTGAACCGCGAGCTACTTCCGGGACGGCACTGGGGATCTCCAGGACGGCAAAAGGATGAGAGCCGCCACATGGAGCTGAGAGTCCGATGTTAGCCGCTGTATTGTGAGATGCCTGTTATATATGCCAAATTGTGAGTGTACATGCTGTTTAAATGCACTTATTTTATTGGAGACATACTTCCCTATTGTGCGCCTCCTTATTTCCTTACATATATATACATATATATATTTATATATATATAAATATATGTAGCCATGTGGTGTTTAGGTTGGGGAGAACCCTAGTACACATAGGGCCTAATTCAGAGGTGATCGCTGAAGCCCTTTGTGGGGTGTGCTCGCGTAGCAGGCGCACTGCATGTGCGCACCTAGTGAGATGCGAAAGCATCTCACTGGTGCGATCACCTCTGTTTGACAGGCAGAGGCGGTCATGGGGCGGGAGTTGGTGTGCCAATGGCATTAGAATAGCGTTGGGGGTGCGGTCTGGACAACGCAGGCGTGTCCAGACCGTTGCGGAGGTGGGTCGTGACGGCTGCGTGACGTCAGACGCAACTGCTACGACCCAAAACATGGTGGGCAGCTGCCTGCCAGAACAGCTAGGCTGCTCAGCCAGGAAGCTACTCAGTGGGTGCGAAAGCATTGCCGCCATACGTTGGTTTTACACCTGTGCTGGTGGGTGGGTAGGGCCTGACATGCGGGGTGGACTAGCCCTGTGCTGGGCGTCCACCCGCATGTCAGAGAATCTGATCGTAGATGTGCTAATAATCGGGCCCATATTAACATAGTAACATAGTTATTGAGGCTGAAAAAAGACAAAGGGTGGAAGTCAATTGTTTGAAAAGTCGGTTGGGTGTATGTTTTTTCCTGTCTATTAGATAGGAAAAGTCAGACACCCAACTGACTTTTCAAACAATTGAATACCCCCTAAAATGTCCATCTAGTTCAACCTTTTTAATAATTCTTACACATACATAAAATGCGGTGGGGTTAGGCAGACCCTTTTCTGTCATATTAATGTTTGCACCAGAGTTTTGACTGTATAAAGTATATATTTGTTATACAGGTTGAGTATCCCTTATCCAAAATGCTTGGGACCGGAAGAATTTTGGATATCGGATTTTTCCGTATTTTGGAATAATTGCATCCCATAATGAGATATCATGGCGATGGGACCCAAGTCTAAGCACATAATGCATTTATGTTTCATATACACCTTATACACACAGCGTGAAGGTAATTTTAGCCAGTATTTTTAATAACTTTGTGCATTTAACAAAGTGTGTCTACATTCACACAATTCATTTATGTTTCATATATACCTTATACACACAGCCTGAAGGTCATTTAATACAATATTTTTAATAACTTTGTGTGTTAAACAAAGTTTGTGGACATTGAGCCATCAGAAAATAAAGGTTTCACTATCTCACTCTCACTAAAAAAATTCCGTAATTCGGAATATTCCGTATTTCGGAATATTTGGATATGGGATACTCAACCTGTATATGTTTGAGTATATATATATATATATGTATATGTTTGAGTATATAAACAGAGCGGTGTATGGTGGGCCATACCCCCTGATGAAGTCTATGCGACAAAACGCGCTGGGAAAGGCTTGTGGACTGGAGACACACTGATGTCACGATCTGTTTTCTTTGCTGTGCCAGATATTCGAAACCTGGACCGCGAGTATCCGCTTCAGACGCCTGCGAACTGTTAGCTTTTTTTTTTTTTACTTTGACCAACATGCTAGTCTTCACAGCCAATGCCTGGATGTGACAATGAAAGTTGTGGGCTGGAAACATACATTTCCATCTGTACAGTTTCACATAATTACGGTAGTTGTAGGTCATGCGTCTGGGTGTTGCAATGAATTTTGCATACGACTTGATGACCTTTTACAGTCTACAAGAAGTCTTTCTCTGTTGCAATTTTGCGACTTGCTCTGAAAAGAGCCGGATTAAAGCTATCGGGGGCCAGGGGGAACTTCAAACAGCGGGGCCCCTAACAAAGAGGCAGGCAGATGAATTATATATATATGTAAAATTCCAATTACAAGATTGCATCAGGATAAAAAAAAAAAAAAGAACAACCAATACAGCTAGCTTACTTTTTGTTCTGCTGCTGGCATAGGCTGCTAATGACATAGGAGAGCGAGAGCTCATTCCTCCATGCAACCTTCGTTGGCCTGGCCTGCCTCCACACTTCTTCCCTGCAGCTTGCGTGCCCAGCCAATGATTAAGCTTCAGGTTGGTACTTCACACACCATTGGACACCTGAGCCGTCGCTCAGCTGTCCTGGACTTCTATGCAGCACCGCAGATCAAATCGGTAACAGAGATCCAATCTGTGGCGGGAGCCCTCTTTTAGAAATGGGGGCCTGGAGTACTTACCCCCAGGGCCCCTACCTTAATCCGGCTTTGGCTTTGATAGCAAACATTTCTGCTGCAGTGCACACACTGCAGATTTCAGCACCTGTGCTGTTTGGACACAGCCGCACAAGCAACTTAAATCTTATATCTCACTCAACAAGCATGAACCTTAAATATATGTGAATTTCATTTTTCAGTCTAGTCTTCCAGGTCTCATCAGGGCTGGATCCAAAGTGTCAGGCCTATTTGTGGCCATTAAAACTTTTATATTTCTCTGCGATCAAAACCATCCAACTGATTACTTCCAGCATAGTTCACCCCCAGATCCATCATCAAAACAGGCTCCACCAATAGCATCAATGTAATCAAAGAAAATAAGGCAGGCTTTGTTTGTCCTGGCCATCTCAAACAAATCACGCACCATTAGAGCATCATCTCCAACTGGACCAGTTCTGAGCCAATGACTCTGATGAAGCAGGCATCAGTCCTGTTAGCAACTACACGAGCGCAAACTGTCTAACCTTTCCTGGACGGCGAACAGAAGCACTCCTTTGGGGGGCTCAATACCTAGATTAACAATTTGCTTAGGATGGTGGAAAGGAGTTTCCACAACTTCTCTTAATTTTTCTATCTGTTCTCTGTGGCCCCAACATTTCTATATGCCACATCAGGTTTCTCTTCCACCTGCATCATAATCACTGTGGGATCAATTTTTGGAGGGAATGGTATGTGGATCTGGTACATGTTTCTATGCAAACCAACTCTCATTCCTTCCTCTATATCAGTATTGGCATCCTGGTCACTGAGGTCTACCACAAACTTTGCAAAATATTTATTATATACTTTGTGTACAGTATATCATCTGCCATTTCTTTAATTTGATGAGAATACATGCTTTGTCCATAGGTTTCCAAGGTTTGCAAGGAAATGTCTCCCTCATTCAATGCCCGTATAGGCTTCTTCTCCTTCTCCTCCTTTGTAATCCGCTGGTCGGAACCACTCACCCTGAGGCACCGATGGGGAATATAATTCTCAGATGTAAAATAAAAGTAACCTCATTTGCATGGTGAATTTCAGATTTACAGTAGGAGCTGATTCTGAGTCACATGCAGCAGGTTGTGTCTGCATCTTTTGTTGGTTCATGTCTACAATTGTATGCAATTCCAGTTGTAAAGCGCAACGGAATTTTCTGGGCTATATAAGAAACTGTTAATAAATAAAAAAAGCCCTTCCCTCGTGTTCAGCCATATGTCTGAATCAGTAGCGGATCTTGCCACGGGCAAGCAGGACTTTTGCCCGGGGCGCCGCCTCTCGGAGGGCGCCGGCGCCATCTGGAAGGCGCCGCACCATGGCAAGATCCGCTACTGTGCCCCCCGCTGTGTCCTCCGCTGGTCCCCCGCTGTGAAGGGATGACGTCATCGCGCACCGCACAGCATTGTGGTACTGACACAGACGGTCATATTTGAACTCTAGTGTCTGTGTATGCTGTGCTATGGAAGAGATGTCATGACGTCTCTCCCATAGATCATAGGAGAGGAGCGGCGCCGGCGGAGGTCTGCAGCAGTCGGGAATCAGGAGCGGGGATTGTAAGTATTATTTTTTTTGTGTAAGCAGCGCTACTCTACAGGGGGCACAAATGGGGGCACAACTCTACAGGGGGCGTAACTGGCCACGCCCCTGTATGAAGCCACGCCCCTATTTTCCACCCGGGGCGCCAAAAGAGCTAGAACCGGCCCTGGTCTGAATGTGCAAGGACTAAGATGCCCACTATGAGCATCTTTATACACTCAAAGGGCCTGATTCAGAATTGTACGCAATCCAGTAGCAGCTATGGCTAATTTTTGGTAATGCCCTAGGAAGCTTCTTGTGTAAATAGACACCTCTTTCATGGTTCTGTGATCCGCTGCTGCGTCTAAAGACATAGGGGGTAATTCAGACCTTATCGTAGCAGCAAATTTGTTAGCAGTTGGGCAAAACCATGTGCACTGTGGGGGGGGGGGGGGGTGCAGATATAACATTTGCAGAGAGAGTTAAATTTGGGTGGGTTATTTTGTTTCTGTGCACAGTAAATACTGCCTGCTTTATTTTTACACTGCAATTTAGATTTTAGTTTGAACACACCCCACCCAAATCTAACTCTCTCTGCACGTGTTACATCTGCCCCCCCCCGCCCCCCCCTGCAGTGCACATGGATTTGCCCAACTGCTACCAAATTTGCTGCTACGATCAGGTCTGAATTACCCCCATAGTATGTCAATCATGCTGCAGCTTAGGGGACACTGGGAGCGATCTTGCAGCCGCAGATCGGCATATGTGCAATACAGAAGCTGTGCATGCACTGATCACCACACATTGGAGTTGAACACAGTTGCATACAACTCTAAATCAAACCCAAATACCACTTTGGTGTCTACTTGGATGCAACTATCGGTCACACCGTAGCAACTTGCATCAGCCCCATGCTAGGTGCAGATGGTCTATCAGAGTATGACCTCCAGTATAAATGCTTATGCATCTAAATTTGCAACCACTAGAATGACACAATCATGGCACCCCCATAACCTGCCCATAAGATGCATCAGGCTCCAGTTTTCCACCTTCCTGTTACTCCCCAGGAGTGCCCTATGCATTTTAATTTGTGAGACCCTAGTGCTGTCCCAGTCTAGTGCGCATGCGCATGTCTCCAGAAAAAATGGTGAGGTGGCCATTTTCCCAGTGATTTCTTACTGCACATGCACGAAATGCAGGGAAAATAGCCACTGCACCATTTTCCCATGGTTTCTACAGCACTGCTGTTGCCGAAGCCGGACTGTGGAGGGTAAGTATTGGAAATATGGGTGCGTAACTGGAAGTGCCTCCAACTAAGGATCAGTTCTCTCTCCCAACTAAGTCATGCATCATCTGTCAACCTTCACCAGTAAATGATTCTGTCTCAGCCTGTCCTTTCGGAAAAAGTTATATTACTCACAGTTCTGTAATTGTACCTACAGCTGGCGTGAGAGCAATTTACCTTGTAAGCTATGATGCAGCCTAGGTATATATAATAGCATTATTTGGAGTCAGACTTGATCTAAGTTACTTATGTTTATGATTAAAGAATAATTTTGTGTAAATTTATGGTCTGTCTGTTTTAACAATTAAAATTTTACTTCATTTTTAATAAAGCATATTTTTTTTTTGTTTGTTTTATATCAGTCCTGGAATTGATCATTAATAATACTATATACATTTCTTGGTAATCTGCTTCTGGTCCCCTTCCCTCTCCTTGTCTGTTTTTGTATACCTTCCCCCAGTTTTTCTTTTCATTTCTGAAAATAACAAAATAAATAATATATATTCGTGTATGACATTTTTCCCACAGCACCATAAATATTTTTTTCTTGTCTATGTTAAAATCCTCATGGATTGCTGTGAGAACTTTTTTCATTTCATTACTTGGAGTGGGCATAGGAATGTACTTCCTTGATGAAATGCAAGATTAAGATACAAATGGGTAGTGATCAAAATATACAATGAGAACCAAAGACTTCCAAGTTCAAGCTGGTACAAAACTAATGTTTTGAGAGGGGAAAAAGCCATGTGCGCCTGAGCGCCCCCCCTCAGCAAGGAAAACCCATCTATCCGGATTCAATAATTTGCCAATGGATGCTGTCACTCTGCCCAACTTCTACCCTTGATCTCTGCTAACTTCCCTGTAAATGCAGTCATTTGTTCTGCAAGCGTACAGTATGTGATCTAGGCGCCCTTGCACAATTAACAGGGTGTGGTGGTAACAACGTTGATTTGTTTTGCCTTACATTGTAGGTAGCTGTTGTGCTCTTCATAAGTTACCTCTGTTTGCCAAATTAAAGACATTTGGGGGTCTATTCATGTAGCATTGAAAAGCCCTGTTTTGCGTTAAACAGGCCTTTTCTCTGCCTACTTCAATTCACAGAGCGGGTTACCGTGGAGAAGTCTCTGACTCTCCAGCAGTACCCCCGCTCTATGCCTGAATCGCATCACCATACCTTTGTAAGGTGAGTGCGATTCATGAAGGTGCGGAAAGCTCTGCTTTCCGCTTCTCCATGGAGTTCAGGTTCGCCATCTCAGGACGGCGTAACCTGAACTGTGGTGCGGAGATGGCAGGGAAGCTCAATGCTTCCCTGCTCTCTGCTCGGCACCTGGCGCTGGCTCCACCCCCAACCTCCCAGCAACCACTGCGGCCTGCTGGGAGATCAACAACCTGCGCATGCACAAAAGGGCCCGCCGCTGGACTCCGCGCATCGCAGGGAGGGACCGCTGGAGATGACCTCACCGCAGGAGCCCAAGACACCGCAGCACATCGTCGAAAGGGTGAGTATACATGAATTGCTACTTATTACAGCTATACATCGCATCGAAGCTGATGTATACTGATAAGTAGCAATTCTGTTTTCGTTTTCTTAGTGAAGAGACCCCTTGATGAGTACAGTTGAACACAAGTACAGGTCAATGGATGAGTCAAATATTATAGCCTAGCTGCTGTGTGGCTTCCAGTTGAAAAATTGATTGCAAAAAATATATATATATATTTTTATGTAAGCCTAATTATGTGTGTTTGTTACATTACATATTATTTTAAAACTCAAATAGTTTAGTTTAACAGCTGTCATTATTAACTTTATATTATTGCGCAAGGGACAATGGAAGATCAAATGTATGTTACTTGCTGCATCTGCATTATCCAATCTATATTTATGTGTTTGTTTGTGCTTAGAATTGTGTGACCGAAACCAAAAATGTGTTAGTTGCCGCATCTGCATTATCCGAGCTGTGTTGATTGTTTGTTTATACTTATAGTCCTGTGACTGAAACAAAATAAACAGTTACAAAATATGTCTTCATTATGAGTGGTGTCAGATGAGCTATTACAATGGTCTGACATCGAGGTCAAAGTCATATCCTGTTTCAGTTCATCACCATTACAGAGGAGCATTGCCATGAAACTAAAGTATAACAGGATCAACAAGCCACATCTGCTGGACCAGATAAAAGTAATTGAGAGATGTCATAAATTCTGCCTCCTAGTAAAGAAGATGAAGCTTTAATGTTTGGCACATCAATTACGTGGAGGATCACAGTTAATGATTGCAGGAGACATAGCTCTTTTTATTCCATGCCAGCAACGTTATTCAACATCTATTTATGGCAAAACTTGGTGGTACTCATATTGGTTTATTTATTTTAAAATCTATGATAATGCTATACAATACCTTTACAGAATCCCCCAGTTTGTGCAGTTTACACAAACAGATAGCTGAACAAGCATGATACAAAATCCTAGGGGAGTAAGTCCGCAAAACTAGACTTATGTTAGTGACTAAAAGATAAAGAACACAGCCAAAACAACAGAATGGGCCTATTTATAAGGGAGTGTAATTTATGCTTTTGGTTATAAATGCATTCGCAGCACCTAATATTGCCATCTCATTCCACCAATTTAACAAACATTAAAAGTACTTTATCTATAATTGAATTTATTAAAATCATTAGTGGGGCTCTCTCTAGCCTTTTAAAAATACCCAAATGATATAATATTATTGTTAGTGTAATTAGTAAAATGCACACAATGCAAATAACAACTGAAGAACTGAAATATAGAAGGGGATAGATGTTCTTTTCTCCAAAACAATGAATAAAGGTGCTATACTCATTTCACACAAAATAAAATATGAACAAAATGAATGTACAGTACTCAAATTCATAACCTAATAAATACATAGGTGTGATGGTGTTAGGGTTAGAAAAATGGCGACCTTAAATGCTCTGAGTGTCCTTTTTACGTTGAGTGGCCTAAAACCGTACGCCATATTGGACATAAAGGTCTAACTCAGTGGTTCACAAACATTTTGTATCACAACACCCTAGAGTATCAGGTTTTTGTACATGGCACCCCAAAAGGCCAAAAGTTTCTTATTGAGAATATCAGAATAAAATATGAAATTAAGTAAATTGTGTTTCTATGTCATCCATAGGTTCAGTTATGTGGTGGTCAGAGGCGTAGCTAGGGTTTTTGGAGCCCAGGGCAAGATCAATAATGGCGCCCCCCCAAAAAAAAAAAAACTACAAAAGGAAAGTATGTGCACACGCCACCAGTGTCACTGTATATAAAGATGTCAGGGTATATATGTATAGATGTAGGTGCAGTGGTCGAAGTAGAATTTTTGAAGGGGGAATGAAAAAGTGTAGATAGCAATTATGGCCCTCATTCCGAGTTGTTCGCTCGGTAAAAATCTTCGCATCGCAGCGATTTTCCGCTTAATGCGCATGCGCAATGTCCGCACTGCGACTGCGCCAAGTAAATTTGCTATGCACTTAGTAATTTTACTCACGGCTTTTTCATCGGTCTGGCGATCGTAATGTGATTGACAGGAAATGGGTGTTACTGGGCGGAAACAGGCCGTTTTATGGGCGTGTGGGAAAAAACGCTACCGTTTCCGGAAAAAACGCAGGAGTGGCCGGAGAAACGGAGGAGTGTCTGGGCGAACGCTGGGAGTGTTTGTGACGTCAAACCAGGAACAACAAGCACTGAACTGATCGCAGATGCCGAGTAAGTCTGAAGCTACTCAGAAACTGCTACGAGGTGTGTAATCGCAATATTGCGAATACTTCGTTCGCAATTTTAAGATGCTAAGATTCACTCCCAGTAGGCGGCGGCTTAGCATGAGCAACTCTGCTAAAATCGCCTTGCGAGCGAACAACTCGGAATGACCTCCTATGCGCGTGCTCCGGAAAAGGGGCCGTGGTCACTCAAAAGGGGCGTGTCCTTCAGTGTAGTAGGACCCCTTATACTATCTAGTACTGGTGCCCCTTTCACATTATAGCACACAGTATGAGACGAAATTCACATTACCCCACACGGTATGAGCCGAAATTCACATTATAGCACACAGGATGAGCCGAAACTCACATTACCCCACATGGTATGAGGCGAAATTCACATTACCCCACACGGTATGAGCCGAAATTCACATTACCCCACACGGTATGAGCCGAAATTCACATAATAGCACACGGTATGAGCCGAAATTCACATAATAGCACACGGTATGAGCCGAAATTCACATTATAGCACACGGTATGAGCCGAAATTCACATAATAGCACACGGTATGAGTTGAAATTCACATTACAGCACACGGTATGAGCCGAAATTCACATAATAGCACATGGTATGAGCCGAAATTCACATAATAGCACACGGTATGAGCCGAAATTCACGTTACAGCACACGGTTTGAGCCGAAATGCATGTTACAGCACATGGTATGAGCCAAAATTCACATTATAGAGTGTGGGGATCCTACCCCCTTAATTAACAATGCCTGTGGGGCACTGTGGTGAGGGGAGCCTACCCCCTTAATTAACTAATCGTGTGGGGCACTGTGGTGAGGGGAGCCTACCCCCTTAATTGACTAATTGCGGAGTTTAGCAGCAGAAGGGTTGCAGCGGTTTCTCACCCCAAGCTGCGGCGCTTCTGCCACCTCCGACACTCCACATCTTCGGCGCCACCCGGGATGCAGAGCACCGCACCGGGGATGCACCCTTTTCAGTGTGGTCTGCTGCGCTCTGAAGGGGTTCTTCTCTCCAGCTGCAGGATCCTGATGTGCGCCGTCCTCCCCGCTGTTACTGCCATGGTAAGCATTAGTATCATTTACCGCAGAGACCATTTACTGAGGCATATGTATTAAACTTCGGGAACTGAGATGCCCTTCTCACCGTACAGCTGTGTGGCCAAGCAGCAGCATGCTGGATATCAGCAGCCGAGGGTGCGAGCTGTACATACTTGAGGCAGCTGGATATTCAACAGTGCTGAGAGCCTCCAGAGCCCGCACCTCCGGAACTGCAGTACACTCGGCAGAGGACACCCATCTCCCGAACCCTGTGTAGCCCAAAGCCGGAGATTGGCAGCATGTTGAACGCGGAAGCAGAAGCCGCTTGTTGCCGGTCAACATGCTGCTGATCTCCGGCTTTGGGCTCCGCACGTACCTTACAGCCCACACCCTGGGCTGCTTATATCCGGCATGCTGCCTCTGCTGGTGGATTTCCACCCGCCCGGCTCGGCCACCCAGCTGGATGGTGAGTGAGAAGGGCATCTCAGTGCCCGTGGTTTAATACATATCCCTCGTCGGTAAATGGCCATTAGTACATCCCGCCCACACACACAGACTCCCCCACCCCCTTACTTACACATACACACACTGTAGATTACACACACACAGACTGGCCACCCCCAAACCCCACACACACCCACTCAGACTACACACACATTCTCATACTTTCCCCTCCCCCACACACACTGGTCTGCAATAATTTACACACACTCATACTGTCCCACACACACGCACACTGTCCTGTACCCCCCCTCCCTCTCTCCCGACAGGAAAGTTTAACTGTTTAAAGTTTAACTTTTAACTGTTTGGCCTGCCCTGCTCACCTGCACCTCCCTCCGAGGCTGCGCACCCCCGAGGCCGCACACGCACCTCCGAGGTCGCGCACATGTGCGCGTGTACCTCTGAGGTCGTGCACGTGCAATGTAGACTTTGAGGGGGGGGGGAGTAGGGGGAGGCTCCTGGCTGCCGCTGCCTGTACAGTGTGACAGGCACAGCAGCCGGGGCTGGGGAGACAGGGATAGCGCTGCGGGTAGCGTCTGCGGAATCCCTGTCGCATGGGGTGAGCAGGCCGTGCAGGTGTCGGTGGCGCCCCCCTCTACTGGGGCTGCCATGGCGCCCAGGGCACGTGCCCTGCTCGCCCCATGCTAGATACGCCTCTGGTGGTGGTAGACAGAATTCACTTCTGTTTGTCCGCATATTTTATGATTAAAAGCTGCAAGCAATGATTTTGCCTATTACAATGTCCATAAATAATTTGAATTGGTTCTGGACCATCAGCCCAGGGCACCCCTTCAAGGGCCCTGAGGCACCCAGTTTGGGAACCTCTGGTCTAACTGTTGATTTGCATTTACCACACTATTTATGCATCTCAGAATTTAATTTGTCTTTGCAGTTGCTGTCTGGCACTGAGGGTTTGATTCAGAATTGAGAAAAAATCTAAAAAGAGCAAGTAAACTATGCACCTGGGCAAAACCATGTTTCACTGCCGGTGGGGCAGATGTTAAACATGAAGAGATTATTAGCAGTGCTGTAACTAGACATTTTAGCGCTGTGTGCAAGAAACCACATCGGCGCACCCCAGATTTAAAATAGGGCCAGTGCGCGCCCTAGACTTCAGGTGGGGCCTGGCCACAAAAGAATACCAATTCATATTACGCTGCACTGTAGTCTCCATTATTCAAATTACGCTGCACAGTAGTGCCACTTACATACACTATGCCAGGTAGAGCCCCTTTTATACATTATGCCAGGTAGAGCCCATGTCACACATTACGCCAGGTAGAGCCTATATCACACATTAAACCAGGTAGAACCCTATTTTACACATTACTCCAGGTAGAGCCCCTAGTACACATTACGCCAGGTAAAGACCTCTTTTACACATTATGGCAGGTAGAGTCCTCTTTTACACATGGAAGGTAGAGCCCCCATTTACACATTACGGCAAGTAGAGCCCCCTTTTACACATTACGGCAGACAGAGCCCCCTTTAACACATTACGGCAGGTAGAGCTCCCTTTTAAAAGTTACATCAGGCAAAACTCGCTTTTACACATTATGGCAGGTAGAGTCCCCTCTTACACATTACGGCAGGTAGAGTTCTTCCCGGGTGAGGGGAAATACCTATATACTGTGTATTGGGGGGGTACATGTCTGGGACTGAGTCTGCTGTTATTGGTCCAGGGAAGGGATATCTCTCATTCATGATGTATTATTGGTCAGTTAATATGCAAGCAATGTCCAGCCTTGAAGATGCCATCATAGGGATTAGCCATGCTGTCTTTCAGGAAGTTCTTTGTTCACTGTAGAATTGTGGCTTCATATTCATACATTCAATCACAACTAATCGTTGCAATGTGCTACAATCTTCCCATAGCTATCAACTTAACACACTCATTCCCCTGATCACTTTAACACCAAGCATGACATGTTTATCTTGTTCCGTTCCAATAATACATATATATATGATGTTACACTCTATTATATAAATAATGATGCTAAACATGTTTTGTCTATGTGTTGTATGAAATATCTGTTGAATATATCTTTGTGGCTTGTCTGTGTTAATGCGTTAGCTACCATATATCGCTGTGCATGCTGCGTGTATGCGCACGCACAGAGACCCATTTGTTTGGAGTTTGTATGCGGTGTGTATGTAATATTTTTGACTTTGACAATAAATATATATACTGTATATATATACTGTATATACATATATATATATATATATATGGCAAATACCACTGACTCATCACAAAATCTCCTGAACCATAAGGACTAGGAACTTGACATTAGGACTGCAGCTTGCTTTTGTGATGTAGGCACTCGCTAAGAAGGGATTTTTCAAAAGTCCACCACCAAAGGGGTTAAAAGGGATGAGATTATTGGGAATTTCCCCCTCACAGAGGACAGTTACGACAGCACACCCAGCAGGGGCTATAAAGAATGCATGGTGTCGGTGATACCAAGTCGGGAAAGGGGGAGGACACAATGCTCTGTTCCTGGACTTCCTCTCCTGACTGGAAATAAGTTGGTTAAGTTTATCAACAGTGCTTGTCATAGTCCCTCTCTTTAATTAGGACTATGTGAATAAAAACATTGCAGGAGTGGCAGTTTGGTCTAGGCATGATCTAGCTGATGCTGTACTTACCATAAATATATGGCCAGGGCCGGCTCGAGGCACGTTCGACATGTGCGGCCATGTGGGGCGCCACCCTCAGTGGGGCGCGCTGATTTCTCTTGGCTATCCAGGTCCCTCTCTGCCTGGGCTTTTATATTATTAATAGAGTGCCGGGTCCAGCCATTTACTTCCGGGTAGGAGGGAGGGGGCAGGGCTGACAGCACCCGGCCATGTGTGTGCTGGGAAACCACTGAGCAGCAGCCCGGTGCGGACATCCCATCAGGGATGTGATGACTGTGTCCTCCTCCCCTCCCTTGGCCAGGTACCCATACAGATCCACAGTGAAGTACACACTGCCAGCCTGTGGCTCCGGATCGCAGCCATGCTCAGCTCAGCCAGGCCGGGCTCAGCATACCAAAAATAGCCAGGCAGCCTGACAGCAGCACACCAGAGGGGGTTCCAGGCAGTCTGGCAGCAGCACACCAGAGGAGGTTCCATGCAGTCTAGCAGCAGCACACCAGAGGAGGTTCCTCGCTGCCCTCCAGGGCATGCAACAGAAATCTTGGGGCCGGTACAATAATATCTCTGGGGCTCACCACCCCCACAGAGTCCAGACAGAACAAGGAAGGGTGGGGAGGAGGGCGAAGCATCGAGCTTCCTTCTGGGGCAGAACATGACTTAATTCCCACACACGCCGGTGATCTGGATAGGTGACCTGGGGCAGCCAGTGGGGTTTACTGGAGGGGGGCAAGGTCGGAGGGCGTGTCAGAGTTATGAAATACTGTCATGGCAGCCGCTGCACTGCCGCAGCAGCCATCATGATTACTGCCCAAAACCTTGGGGCCCCTCTCAACATTAGGGGCCCGGTACAGGAGTCCCCTTTGTTCCCACCTGTCGCCGGGGGTTCTGCTGCCCTCTCACCTCTCTCCGCATCTATTTGAAGGTAAGTGCTGTTATGAGGTCATCATGTGGGGGCCAGGGGAGTAAAGATATCATCCTTTTGTCTGTACTTTTGCTTCCCCAATGCATTGCGTGCCAGCAGCACCACCTCCTCCATAATTCTCTCTTGTCCTGTCCCTCCAATCTCCTCTGTCCTGTCCCTGCAGTTACCTCTGTCCTGTCCCTCCTGTTACCTCTGTCCTGTCCCCTCTGTTCTGTCCCTGCCTCCTCTGTCCTGTCCCTGTCCCCACTCTCCTGTCCCTGTCCCCACTCTCCTGTCCCTGTCCCCACTCTCATGTCCCTGTCCCCTCTCTCATGTCCCTGTCATTACCTCTGTCCTGTCCCTCCTGTCCTCTCTATTCTGTCCCTGCTATTACCTCTGTCCTGTCCCTGCCATTACCTCTGTCCTGTCCCCTCTGTCCTGTCCCTGCCTCCTCTGTCCTGGTCCTGTCCCCACTCTTGTGTCCCTGTCATTACCTTTGTCCTGTCCCTTTGGACCCTGCCATTACGTCTGTCCTGTCCCTATTGTCCCTCTGTCATATCCCTGCCTTCTCTGTCCTGGACCTGTCCCCACTCTCGTTTCCCTGTCCCCACTCCTGTCCTGTTCCTACTGCCCCCTCTGTCCTGTCTCTGCCTTCACTGTCCTGGTCCTGTCCCCACTCGTGTGTCCCAGTCCCCACTCTCATGTCCCTGTCATTACCTCTGTCCTGTCCCCTCTGTTCTGTCCCTGCCATTACCTCTGTTCTGTCCCTGCCATTACCTTTGTCATGTCCCTGCCTCCTTTATCCTGGTCCTGTCCCCACTCTCATGTCCCTGTCCTCACTCTCGTGTCCCTGTTCCCACTCTCATGTCCCTGTCATTACCTCTGTCCTGTCCCTGCCATTACCTCTGTCCTGTCCCTTCTGTCCCTGCCATTACCTCTGTCCTGTCCCTATTGTCCCCTCTGTCCTGTCCCTGCCTCCTCTGTCCTGGTCCTGTCCCCACTCTCATGCCTCTGTCCTCACTCTCGTGTCCCTGTTCCCACTCTCATGTCCCTGTCATTACCTCTGTCCTGTCCCCTCTTTTCTGTCCCTGGCATTACCTCTGTCCTGTCCCCTCTTTTCTGTCCCTGGCATTACCTCTGTCCTGTCCCCTCTTTTCTGTCCCTGGCATTACCTCTGTCCTGTCCCTTCTGTCCCTGCCATTACCTCTGTCCTGTCCCTATTGTCCCCTCTGTCCTGTCCCTGCCTCCTCTGTCCTGGTCCTGTCCCCACTCTCATGCTCCTGTCCCACTCTCGTGTCCCTGTTCCCACTCTCATGTCCCTGTTCCCACTCTCGTGTCCCTGTCATTACCTCTGTCCTGTCCCCTCTGTCCCTGCCATTACGTCTGTCCTGTCCCTATTGTCCCCCCTGTCCTATCCCTGCCTCCTCTGTCCTGGACCTGTCCCCACTCTTGTGCCTCACTCACTCCTTGTCCCCACTCTTGTGTCCCTGTCGCCACTCTTGTGTCCCTGTACCCACTCTTGTGTCCCTGTTCTCACTATCATGTCCCTGTTCCCACTCTCGTGTCCCTGTCATTACCTCTGTCTTGTCCCCTCTTTTTTGTCCGTGCCATTACCTCTGTTCTGTCCCTTCTGTCCCTGCCATTACGTCTGTCCTGTCCCTATTGTCCCCTCTGTCCTGTCCCTGCCTCCTCTGTCCTGGACCTGTCCCCACTCTTGTGCCCCACTCACTCCTTGTCCCCACTCTTGTGTCCCTGTCCCCACTCTCGAGTCCCTATCATTACCTCTGTCCTGTCCCTGCCATTACCTCTGTCCTGTCCCCTCTGTCCTGTCCCTGCATCTCTGTCCTGGTCCTGTCCCCACTCTCGTGTCCCTGTCCCCACTCTCATGTCCCTGTCATTACCTCTGTCCTGTCCCCTCTGTTATGCCCCTGCCATTACCTCTGTCCTGTCCCTGCCATTACCTCTGTCATGTCCCTGCCTCCTCTGTACTGGTCCTTTCCCTACTCTCGTGTCCCTGTCCCCATTCTCATGTCCCTGTCATTACCTCTGTCCTGTCCCGTCTTTTCTGTCCCTGCCATTACCTTTGTCCTGTCCCTGCCATTACCTCTGTCCTGTCCCTATTTTCCCCTCTGTCCTGTCCATGCCTCTTCTGTCTTGCTCCTGTCCCCACTCTCATGTCCCTGTTCCCACTCTTGTGTCTCTGTCATTACCTCTGTTCTGTCCCTGCCGTTACCTCTGTCCTGTCCCTGCCATTACCTCTGTCCTGTCTCTGCCATTACCTCTGTCCTGCCCCTCCTGTCCCTACCACTACCTCTGTCGTGTCCCCTCTGTTCTGTCCCTGCCTCCTCTGTCCTGGTCCTGTTGCCACTGTCATGTCCCTGTCCCACATACACAGAAAATAAAGCACTGTCAATCTAAATGTCTATTGATAATTTTAATATATAAATTCTTTCCGTATTTTATTGTAACCACAATGTAGCCGTAATATAACAGATGCCATCTTCAACACACACAGCTTTATATTTGTATCACTAATCACTGTATTAGCAACATTGTAGCGATATCCCAGTTAAGGTCCTTACACACACTAAGCCTTCTGCATGCTGCGCTATTTCTAATACTTGTACTCTTGGTTTGCATGAACTAACATTTATAAATTGTGTTTATGTGAATGGATGACACTGTGAGCAATAAGCAAGCAGCTAATTAATCTGTTGAAGCTTGAAAAAAATCCTTGGGCTACTAACCAGGAGGCAATCAATTTACAATACCAACGCCGGAATCCCGACACCCAGTGAAATACCGGCAGTCGGGATCCTGACCACCTGCTGGAATCACCACTTGGGTGGTGGTCCAACCACCACCCAAGTGGGAATATAACCTGTGGTAACCAAGGATCGCCACTGGGCACAAAGCATAGCGCGCGCAGCAAGCCCGTGAGGTACATGCTGCGCTGACCACCGGTATCCCAGCGTCTGTCTCCTGACTGATGGGATCCCGACAGCCAGGATATCACACTGATCCCTACTAACCAACTGAGTGCATGTGTTGGAATACTAACAGGGATATCGCTACATTGTTGCTGAAGGTTGTAAGAAGTGAAGAAACTATTAGTGGAGAACCATTCATATGTTACAGTGATACAAATAAAAAGCTGCGTGTGTTGAAGAAGGCATCTGTTATATTACGGCTATATTGCAGTTACAATAACCTAGGGGGTCATTCCGAGTTGATCGCTAGCTGCCGTTGTTTGCAGCATATCGATCAGTGAGAAAAATGGCTAATCTGCGCATGCGTATGATCCGCAATGCACACGCGCGTCGTACGGATACAAAGTCCATTGTGGTTTTGCACTGGTTCTAGCGACGATTACATTCGCACAGACGGCCGCAAGGTGATTGACATAAAGTGGGCGTTTCTGGGTGTCAACTGACCGTTTTCAGGGAGTGCTTAGAAAAACGCAGGCGTGTCGGGGAAAATGCAGGCGTGGTTGGGCGTTCGCTGGGCGGGTGTGTGATGTCAAAAGCCGTCCCTCCGTCATTAGAATCATCGCACAGGATAAGTAACTACAGGGCTGGTCTTGTTTTGCACAAAATGTGTTTGCAGGCGCTCTGATGCACAGGCGTTCACACTTCTGCAAAGCAAAAATACACTCCCTGGTGGGCGGTGACAATGCGTTTGCACGGCTGCTAAAAACTGCTAGCGAGCGATCAACTCGGAATGACCCCCCTAGTGCTATATATTGTGGTACATCATAGCTGGATTATAGTTATATCTATATATCTATCTATATATATACATATATATATATGTATGTGTGTGTGTGTGTGTGTGTGTGTGTATGTATATGTGTATGTATTGTATATACACACGTGTGTGTGTATATATATATATATATATATATATATGTGTATATAAATGTATATATATATATAAATAGTGAACAACCTGTAGCGCGACATTTTGCAATCACTAGACATATACTGTCCTCTTTACGATATAAAATCGTTGACCAGGTGCCTGCTTCCCTACGTGGGGGGAATCGAGCCAAGAAGCTCTTACAGCTAGAATCACATTTGATTTATAAACTAGATACCATCCACCCAAGAGGTCTTAATGACAACTTGGAATTGAGTTGTTTCCTCTAAGAATGCATATCCAATAGTCATTACATATTATATAGGGTGCCGTATATACGGTACGGGTCACATTAGCCTCATCTGTTAGATGGCCAGGTCCTACAGTGTTTTGCTAGATTATAATTTTTAGCTAGTTGTATCGCGAGATTTATTCACACTTTGCAAAGACGTTTTATTTTTTAATATAAGGTAGTGCATCTGTATGTGTGTTAACAGTCTTTTTATCACAGAATTTTACATCACACCTGGCAATACAGCCGAGTGTGTCTTAAAGGTGTTTACTGTCACACTACACGTAGTAGTTTCACTAACATATTGTATGATTATTGTTGTGATCACAAGTAATATTATAGTCCTGCACCGTTTTATTATGTGTATTGTGTTGTTTACATCGTTTCCATGGAGATGATAGTGTGTTTCTATTCCAAAAGCCACTGTGGGGCGCCACCGGGGTGAGTGGTGACGTGGCTTCCCTTGACGGGTGAGAGACGTGACTGGAAGTGCGGGTCCCAGTGTCGTGGGCGACGCGTTCGCACCGGAGGCCGGCGTTCCATGGAGGGGTGAGTTATTTAAGGTTGTTACAATGTGTGGCACATTTGTGTTGTGTTTCCTGAAGATGGGGGTGCGACCCCCGAAACGTTTAAATAAATACACTGGTCGTTTTTCACCTACTCTTCAAGTCTCCGAGTGCCGCCTCTTTCCTAGGGATATAGAAGGACTAAAATTCCCTGAAGAGGGCACCAGAGCCAGTACCCAGGTGGAGTGGAGAGTGCCGGACTATTGTGAGTAGTATATATATATATATATATATATATATATTTCTATCTCTCTCTCTCTCTCTCTATATATATATATATATATATATGTCTATATATGTATATACATATATATATATTTATATATATGTGTGTGTGCATGTGTCTATATATATATACAAAACAGGGGAACGGCACACCCAATAAGAAACAGAACTGCAGCCGGTGCCCTCATACTGTTGAAATCATACCACTCTCCGGGTGCGGCACTCCTGGCTTCACAAAGACACTGCACACTGGCTTGGTCAATAACGTTTCAGTTATAATTATCTGTCATCAGATTGCCATACAAAACAACAGACATACATTTCTAGTGTCCTACTTACCACCCCACACGTGTATTCTGACTCCCCAGAGCGGGACTGCGCACCCGCCTGGTGGCGCCTCATAGTGATGTCATCACGCAGCTCCCACTGCGGCGCGTCTGTGTACCATCACCATGACACTGGAAGATCCGGAATGCTGCATAACAGAGTGATGTTGAAAAGAATCAGATCCCTTATACTTACAACTAGGCACAACGAGTAATATAGCTAAACATAGCGATCCAGTTATGGCGGAAACCCAAATTGATGAATGTATTCAAAATTTTTTAGATCGAGGTTATTCAGGACAACTACTTCAGGACACCAAAATTAAGGTGTTGGGCTTGAAGAGAGAATCCCTTCTTGTAAAGAAACAAATAGACCCCTCGAAGACAGCTAAGCTCCCTTGGGTGAACGAATATAACACGCAATCAATAAGATCACTAAAAAGCATTGCCCGTTAATTAGGACAGATGATAAATTATTTCTAACTGATACCATACTTATGTCTTGTTATTCACGAGGACGTAACCTGAGGGATCATCTTGTGAAGACAGACATAACTCTTAAACCTGTCACTCAGAGATCGGCATTCTCACTAGGGGGCAAATTAGGCTGCATAAGATGTTCACGTGTCACCTGCCAATTCATCATTCCTGGGGACCCGTTCCACCATCCTCACAGTGGTAAAAAAATTCAAATCCGTCATTTATTGGACTGCAATGCGAGCTTTGTGATTTATCAGATCTTGTGTCCATACGGACTTTCCTATGTCGGGAAAACCGAACGAAAGTTTAAAGAAACAATGTCAGCACATTACGCAGTGCAATAAATACGCAGTGCAATAAATTCGGGACCAACCAGGTGCTCGTCATTTTGTAGCTGCTAATCACTCCCTTTCTAGCATCAGGTATACGATGATAGATCATGTTCCCATGACTTTGCGGGGAGGGAACAGATCTCTCAAATTGCTCCAAATGGAAGCAAAACGGATAGCTTTCCTTGATGTAGTTCAGCCGAAGGGGTTAAACGAAAATATAACTTTTGCTTGTTTTTTGTAGCATTCATAATCAAGCAGGTTAATGGTATTGCTTTACAAAAATGTCTCACGGCGCTAGTAGTAAATTAGTTACTTTATAAATCAAACCTTAATAGAGAAGATTAAAATATATTCAGCTTCTGAGTGTCAATTATGCTTGTGTGAGCATAAACATAAATGGATCTCCTATTTCATTGAAAGAACCAACTAGACAATACTGGAAAACCACTCTGCGCTAATTTTATCTATCAGGCTTTAAAATAAAGTGAAGTCACATGTACACATAATATTTTATTTAGTAAAACGATCACATTGATCAGTATATGGGGGTTATTCCGAGTTGATCGTAGCTGTACTAAGTTTAGCACAGCTGCGATCATTAACTCAGACATGTGGGGGGACGCCCAGCACAGGGCTAGTCCGCCCCGCATGTCAGTGCCGGACCCCTGCACAAATACAAAAGCATCGCACAGAGGCGATGCCTTTGTATTTGAGGAGTAACTCCCGGCCAGCGCAGCTCCTGCGGCTGGCCGGGAGTTGCTCGTTGCTTCCGCTGGCCACAGCGGCTGTGTGACACGTCACGCAGCTGCCACGGCCCACCCCCCCAATGGTCCAGCCACGCCTGCGTTGGCCGGACCGCTCCCCCTAAACGGCGGCTTAACGCCGCCGTTCATCCCCCTCCCGCCTAGCGACCGCCTCTGTCTCAGAGGCGATCGCTAGGTAACGAAAGCTGCCATGCGCCGGCGCACTGCGGCACCAGCGCATGCGCAGTTCTGACCCGATCGCTGCGCTGCGACAAACTGCAGCGAGCGATCGGGTCGGAATGACCCCCATAGTGTATAGTATAAATGGGATCACCATATAAAATTAATCATTAAAAAAAAATATATATATATACACACACACAGAACTTCATGCCACTTTACATATATTTTTTGACAAACCACAATAAATTCCTATTTCTAATGCCGACTCTTTAAATTAATCTGAATGGAGGTAAATCAGATTGTTTTCCTAATCTGAATCAGGATGATAGATGACAGCTCACTGCAATAGCCACAGTGTATAGAAATAAATGTCCTTGTTCTCAAGAATTATGGAACTGTAAAGTCCTCAAAACATTCCCTTAACAGGTGCAGAGAGAACGGATATTGGACATAATGATCACCACTTGGTCAATAATGTATTGGTCTCAGCGAACCAGTGTGCAAATAGCAATTAGTTCCAGAATGCCCGGACAAGCCGTCTGTAAATAAAACACGCTCACCCTCTGTCTTAATTCATACGATGGATCCAGCTGAACGTACACTGTGTTAACCGGCCAGGTGCAGCTAGGAGGCTCCGGACGTCTCCGACCTCCAAGATGAAATTGCCGCTGCAGTTCCCAAGTGCCGTGGTGAATTAGGCTGGCATCCGGCGTTACACAGTGTCTAAGGGGTATATTCAATTAAAGTCGGATCCATTCCGACATGTATATGTCGGAATGGATCCGACAACCCCTATTCAATCCTATCTTTTTCAAGTCGAATTTAGATGGGACGCAGAGGAGGAGAAGGAAGGCGAGCCGCGGGGAGACCAGCGGGGGGACAGCCAGCGGGCATAAAGGGAAGATTAGCGCTACAGTAGCGCTGCAGCAGGATGTCACCCAGCGTGCTGGAGCCGGGTGGAAGCTGCCGTGAGGTCGGGCGGCTGAGTGACATCCAGAGGGGAGGTTGGTTCAGAACTGAAAAGACTAAAGAAGAAATTGAAACTTTTGATAAAGAGAATACGCCCCATTTGGTTAATGATAAAAATGAGCCTTGGTTGGAGAAGCAACAGAATCAGATAGATAAATATAGAACAGATATTGTTGCTTTTAAATGGAAAAAAGTAGAAACAGTGGAGCAGGATTACAAGAAACACCAGGTTTACCGATGGTTATCTGGTAATGGTAACCATGGTCATGAAAGAATGGGTGCAAGGTTTAGAAGGCAACAAAGGGGTGTGGGTTATGACACCAATTCATCACATTCTGCATCTGACTCTGAGGGGCTAGACTCCCGTCCACCTGTAGGTACTTTTTTAGGGGTAACTACACGTTCAAAGGAGTTCCAAGGAAGATTAGGAGGCTCCACCAGAGGAGGGGCAGGAGCAAAAGGACGCCCAAGAGGCAGAAGGGGCAATGCGAGGAATTGATATTTAATTTATCAAGTCATGCATTGTCTGTTGCCGAAGAAAGATTACTCTCGAGTCAATCCCCCATCGATGAATTCCAGCTTGAAGACATTTTTGCGCATGGTGGATACTGATGTGAGGAATGAGAACAGAGTTAATACTAATACCTTTAACAATTTAAGTTTTGAAGAGAGGTTGGCATTGTCTTCTCTGCGCAAAAATGATTCATTGGTTATTAGAAAAGCAGATAAGTGTGGGGCAGTGGTCCTGCAGGACTTATCAGCTTATGATGCAGAAATTAAAAGACAGCTTGGTGATACTGAGATTTATAGAAAACTGACCTTTAATCCCATGCCTAGGATCAAGCAGAAGGTTGATGGGATTATTGATTTGGCACTGATGAATGGCTGGATTTATGAGACCCTAAGTAACTTTCTAGTTGTGGATGATCCAGTTTGCCCACTGCTCTATACCGTGCCTAAGGTCCACAAGATGCTTGCGGACCCCCCTGGACAGCCGATCATCTCCGTTAGGGGTTCGGTCCTACAACCTCTAGCTCAATTTGTAGATTTTTATCTGCAGGATTGTGTTAAATTAAGTAATAGTTATATTCAGGATTCTGGTGACTTTCTGATAGGTATTCATGCTTTGAATAATGGTGAAATGGATTTAGAGGGATGTCTGCTAATCACCCTCTATGTATGCTCTGTCTATACTGTTATTCCGCACAAACAGGGAATTACTGCTGTTAGAGAAGCACTTGTGAAGGGTCCATATGTTGGACCACCTATTGAGTTTATTATTTCACTATTGGAGCTTGTCCTTGAACAAAACCACTTTATATACAACAATGAATATTATATGCAGCTGTCCGGCACGGCCATGGGGTCCAATCTGGCCCCGGCTTACGCCAACATCTTTATCGATAGATATGAGAATGAATTTATTTTACCAAAATATGGGGATAAAATTGTATACTTCAAAAGATTCATTGATGATGTATTTATGCTCTGGAGAGGTGATGAAAGATCACTTTGGAGCATGGTGAATGAACTTAATCACTTAGATAGCCCGATACGCTTTACAGCTTCTGCTGACAAACACCGGATGAACTTTCTTGATATTCAATTATTTAAAAAGGATAGCAGGTTGGCACATACTCTGTTCCGGAAAGAGACAGACCGTAACACACTACTGTACTCTTCAAGTTATCACCCGGATGCATTGAAAAATAAACTGCCTATATCCCAGTTTCTGCAACTTCTAAGGAACAACTCTGAACATGACCTTGCAGAAAAACAACTAGTGGAGACCAAGCAGAGGTTCCAAATTTGAAAGATCTTCTATATAGGACGAACAGCCAAGCCAAGCCCAGAGACAAGGATAACTGGCTGGGCTCGAAGAAGGGTTGCTTTCGTTGTCTGGGATGTATAACGTGTTGTTCCTTGATAGTGGGACAATCTTTTCCACACCCACAGAGTGGGAAGAGAGTTTTCCTGAGATGTCATCTAACGTGTCTTATGGACCATGTCATCTACTTTCTCATTTGCCTCTGTGGGATCATGTATGTGGGCAAGACAACCAATAAATTCAGGGGTAGGATGATACAGCACCGGTCGGACATTAAGCTTGCGCTTGAGAAAGGAGTGACAGATAAGCCGGTGGCTGCACATTTTCTTGAAATGCATCACCAGTTATCTACCTTGAAGTATATGATAATCGATTGGGTGCCCCCCTGAAAAGAGGGGGCGATAGAGGACTTCTTCTGTTAAAAAAGAAGCAAGGTGGATTCACCAGCAAGAGACGTTATCCCCTAAGGGGTTAAATGAATATAATTGTCTTAATATTTTTGTGTAACCGATTGTTGGAGTAATTTTATGAAGGTGCTTGCTAATTTTTGACAGCTGCATATTAGTGGGGTCTTTGTATGCTGCTGTATACAAGACCAAAGTTTTTGAAAATAATTTTTTTACATTTGGAGGATGAGTATCTCTAGATGTATTATGCCTCAGACCTATTATTAATTAATTATTAGGATAAGTTTGTTAGTTATTGTTTTGTTATGTGTTGTTTTTAATACTATTTGTTTATGTGGGCTGCCTGGTTACCCTTGTATGCTAACCAAAGGACATAAACTGTAGTAATGTGGGTTAATAAGGTTCCCTCTCATATGTTTACCCATAAGCAGGGATGAGATTCACAGTAACACGCCGTGTGAGCGCTTCCCGCGGCACTTCCGGACGGTGGAATGCACTCGTGGCTGACTTCCGGGTATTTGGAACGCATACCGGAAGTCGAGCGGCGTTGTGAGTAAATGTTTTCTTTCTTTTGGGCTGAATATTGCCAGATACATGGCGCTTTTTGGTGATTCAGTGTTGGGATTTAGAAAGGGTTGTTCCTCTGTACTTGGAGGAGGACAGTGATGTGTTTAGTAGGCCGGTGATTGATTCACCTGTAGAGTGGGTGGAACTAATTAGGTGATCTGGTAAGGTATTGATAAAGCTAAATATTTATCGTATATAAAACACTTTAAGAGGTCTAAGAACACTATACGCTATCTACGTAAGAAGTACCGTAAGGGTACGCAAGTTGTGTAGCGATCGCTCAACCGTAGTCGAGACGCTCAAGCGTCACGTTCGCTTACGGCCCAGTGATCACAGGCAGGCACGCTATTGGCTGCCGACTAACGTAATGATTCGCTATAGCGTAGCGTACGCTCGGGACCACGAGGAGATCACCAGCGGTGCAGACGCTTACAACGTTAAACCTTTTATATCTATACCTTTAACGATGAGATACACAGTATACCTTAGTGTGGAGACAGAGTGTAAGTGCAACCTGGTGTAACCTGATTAACTACAAAGCTGCTTGAGCGTCACCGACGCTCAGAGAATACTTAACCCTTATAAAGAATACACAGATACCTGGGCTTAGGGTCCAAAACCTATTATATGTATTATAACTATTATACTTGCAAAAAGGAATCACAGTACAAATGATACACTACAATATAACATAAACCAACTAACCAGATAAACTAGACAGGAAATACAATACAATATAATTAAAGGAAAATACGAGAGAGATAGAGAGAGAGAGAGAGACAGAGAGAGAGAGAGATGGCTCACAGTAAGACAATATGATTACGGAGAAAACTTACGCACAAGGGGAACGATCGCATGCGCCTCGATATCCAGCTCCCGATTATCAGCAATGAGAACCGTTGAAGAGAGAGAACTGGATACGGTCGGCCTGCCTATTTATGCCCCACACACAATACAATTCAATGGTCCCTACAATCTCATTGTTCATTGGACATAGGAATTCGGCTTCGTATTATAACAAAAGGTCATAGGTTGATTCATACAGGTGGGCTGTGACTATTTCCAACTGCTCAGGTGGGAGGGAAACTGGGTTTCCCGCCGCATGGGTAATAAAGTGCAAATAAAGTAAATGTTCATAAACTTCTTATGTCCATAACTATTCGCACGAGCGATTGATCTGTTTCAAACCAACACCGGAATATTTCTAATTAAATATTCTTCCGATGGATACTAAACACCACTGTATTACTCCTGTCTGACCCTTCGTATCAAACAAAGAGGGATTCCTCTGTTCATAAACATTCTATATTAACCAAACTTTCAGAATCTATCAAAGGGACCATGATCTACAAAATACATTATTAGTGAAAATATGTAATGATTGAGTCGCACGCTACGATCGCATAAACTCTACCGTAAATACGCATACCATGCGCCTGCGGGTGCCCGCGACTGTGAGTATGCGCACGTACGGGAGAGCGTACGCATGCGCAGCACGGACCTGTGTGAGGTGCAAATATGGTAGTGTGCATAGAGATATTTTTCTGACTTTGACAGTCCACCCTTTGGCAGTCAATAATAACTGCCACCTTCTAAAACATTTCAAAAGGAGAAAAATATATGTCAGGGGTTAATTCATTTCCATGGTTGGGTAAGGGAGGAGAGAGGAGTAGGTGGGAAGAGGGTATGACCTAGTGAGATAGCAGAAGCATGTGTGTATGAGTCCATGTTTGGGGGGGTCATGTATCATCGTGCCGTACGTGTTGTAAATCAAGCTTCGAGGTATTGCGAAGTATACGTTTGAATTCCTTCTTATCCCGTGGTACGGGTCTGTGGATGGGCTGTCAAACTTTACCGAGCTCTTTTCGGATTTTGAACAAAATGGGGAGCACATTTTAGTTGATGATACATGAATGGGGGAATATGTGATTGCTGATATCTGTGCCTGTATTCCCTATACTATGTGTGTCATTACCTGAGGGTTGTAGAAATGAAGAAAAGACATAACTACGGTAAATGCGGTGGTATTCTATGTCAGGTTAATGTACATTTGTCGGTTGAAGTTTTGTTCGGTATCAGTTGAAAGTCGTCTTCTTTGCGCTGTGTTGCCCATTAGGTGTGAGCAAAAAGCTTTGTCAATGCCATTAGATTTACAAAAAATGTTGGGCTAGCGTAAGTTTAAGAATTCTAGGGAAACTGGGGATCCATGGCAAAGTTCATCAAATGTCCGTATCTCAAGTGGTCAAAACTTCTTCTTTGGTCTATCCGTTGTCTGTATAGCGTCTCGTCAACTTCCTCGTCCAAGTGGGTCTTTTTATCTTGGAGAAAAACCAGAAAAACAGGTGAAAGAAACGGACCGTAGAAATCGCATTTTCATCACATCATTGTTTCTATCATTGGGTCATAAATCAAATCCAGGTTAATTACAGTTTCCTCACTCCTCAAACTCATTACCTTAGTACGACGATTGCACCTCATTAAAGCCTGACCGCATCTAAATATCAAACCGATCGTTATGATAACACCTAAGATACATAGGAGAAACTTCCCAACATCCATTATGACTCCTTGAGCCCAGTCTCCCAAACCGGAGAACCAATTTTGCGGGTTCAACCATGACACCCAACCAGTCAGCTCATTACCTACAGCAGCAAGAGTGAGATTGTGTTTTCGGCGAAATTCCCACTTCAATTGGAGAATATCGTCCATCTTTTGGTCTATGACCTCGACCGGATCCTCGGTGCTATTCGTGATATACGTGCAACACTTCACGCCGTACTGTGTTGCCAATGTAACACAATATCCGCCTGTCACTGCTGTGAGGTAATTAAGAACCATTCTATGCTGCACCAGTTCTGTTTTATAAGCTTGAAGTTCCCTTCCAGTATATCTAAACGTGTCATCATACATTTCAGTGATATTATCTAACAAATTTGCGAGCGCCGATATGTATTTATAATTTAGCACTCCTCTAGCGGTGCGGGTGAAATCTAACGCGATTAAAAATTGAATCCCGGTGGATTCACTTATCAGATCAGAGGCCGGATGCTCTGTCTTCTCTATCAGGTGCCTTTTAACAACGTGCTCGTAATGGGTGTGAGTATAAGGAGCTTGGGCACCACGATGTATGTCTTTCATTTTATCATGTGTTACAGTCATTACTTCAGGCAATACTTTTCCAATATAACACAATCCTTCAGAGTTTGGGGCAAGCCACTTGTACGCCTTTCTCCCGCATATGAAATATGCATCATCGGGGAGAACATATGGGACGGAGAAGGACATAACCATATTACACACCTTCCAGGTGAAATCTCCTAACCCTAATTCTTCCATCTGCTTAATACACGTATCAGGTTGTACGATATGTGCACAGTATCCTGGTGATACTTCTCCAACTCTCGTAATCCTATTTCCTAAGGTGTACCTATACCGGAAAGATTTTCCTCTACTGGCTATGTGGCGTACAAGCTCTGTATCTGTAGGCATTCTATCTGCTCTATGCGAAAAGGTCATGGTGTGGTTACTCCATGACACTTCCCAATTTCCCGGCTTTCTGGGATTGGAGATGTTGAAACATAATAGGGACCTATCCACATGGTATTGGTGGAGCTTCAAACTAGGAGGGCTGGAGATATTAAACCTCCTGTCCACCGGTCTCCCACCATTTAACTCAAGTACCTCCCCTATCGTTAAAGGAAATGGCACTAGCCCTGATTTGCTATGACCTTGAGGTACTTGAGAGCATACCCAACAATCTGTTTTGTTTAACACATTACCCACTAAGGAGTGATAGTCACTCAATGGATGCCGGTCCATATGGATATTAAAACTGGATTGGCATTTCTTAATGCACCCATCTTCAATGACATTGTTACAGAGCCTACAGATACAGTTTTCTTCAGCTAACAATCCGTCACAATTCCTTCTATGGTCAATGCTATCGGATCGTTTTCTGATACTCGCCTTTGCTTGTTGGTTAGGTTGATCCTGGAAAACTACGCCTCCATCTTTATCGTCAGAACCCATTCCAGAACCTCTATCGACCTCCATGGTACTCTCGCCGGAACAGACTGCTCTGGTCAACATCATGGTCAACAGGAAAATCCGGATCACAGTCTCTTGGGGCAAGTCCATCTTATAGGAGGAAACGGAGAAGAATGAGAAGGAGGAAAAAAAATTTGAGGGAGAGGGGATGGGAAGTGGAGGAAAATAATAAAAGGGAGTGGGGAGTCGACAACAGCTCTCGGTCTTCAAGGCTCAGGTGCCGCCTCAGTCCTCCTGGAACAGACACTCTAGTGATACAACCTCTACCGTCTGTTCCTTATCACGGGACTTCTCTGGATCAGCAACCTTCTTGCAGTGGGATGAATGGACCCAAGTCTCTCTCTCAGCAACCTTCAATGCTGTAGTGCTAGTCAATAAGACCTGGTATGGTCCTTCCCATCTGTCAACAAGGCAACCTGAGCGTAGAAAATTCCGTATCATTACATAATCCCCAGGTTCAATGTCATGACAATTACTATCAGGTAAATCAGGAATCACCAACTTCAGATTATCATTTTGATTCCTTAACTGTTTACTCATGTTAATCAAGTACTTTACAGTTACTTCATTGTTACATTTCAAATCATCCTGAGGGTTAATCATAACATGCGGTTGTCGACCAAACAAGATTTCAAAGGGAGACAGATTAAGAGGGGACCTGGGAGTGGTTCTGATACTGTACAATACAATGGGTAAAGCTTCTGGCCATGTCAATCCTGTCTCTGCCATCACTTTACTCAATTTATTTTTAATAGTGCTGTTCACTCTTTCGACCTTCGCACTCGCCTGTGGACGGTACGGAGTGTGCAGCTTGCTATCAATTCCCATCAACTTACACATTCCTTGAAAGACATCACCTGTAAAATGGGTACCCCTATCACTTTCGATTATTCTAGGGATACCATATCTACATACAAATTCCTGCACAATTTTCTTAGCAGTAAACATAGCGGTATTTGTAGCCGCAGGAAATGCTTCGACCCAATTTGAGAAAACATCTATACAAACAAGTACATATTTCAAATTCCGACAAGGGGGTAATTGTATAAAGTCAATTTGTATTACCTGGAAAGGGCCGCCGGCAGGTGGGATATGGGATGGTTCTGTAGGTATTGCCTTTCCAATATTCTTTCTCAAACAGGTAAGGCATGACATTGCTCTTTTACTCGCATGAGAGGAGAATCCTGGGGCGCACCAATAGGCTCTTACCAATTTGCACATCCCTTCCTTGCCTAGATGAGTCAGCCCGTGAGCTGCTTCAGCCAGACATGGAAGATATGCTCTGGGGGCCACTGGTTTACCATGTCCATCCGTCCAGAGTCCTGAGGACTCCTGGCCACATCCCTTTGCCTTCCAGACTGCCTTTTCCTGTGTGGAACACAAATTTTGCATTTCACACAACTTCTGTGTGTTAATGGTATTAAATACCATCAATTGTGTGGTGTCTGTCTGTATGGGGGTAGCAGCTGCTAACTTAGCAGCTTCGTCTGCTCGGCTGTTACCAAGTGATACCGGGTCTTAACTATATGTGTGTGCTTTACATTTGATAACAGCCACTCTGTCGGGTTCCTGTATCGCTGTTAGAAGCCTTTTTATGTGAGCTGCATGCGCTACCGGTGTACCAGCTGCCGTCATGAAATTTCTGAGGCGCCATAGGGCTCCGAAATCATGGACTACCCCGAATGCGTATCTAGAATCGGTGTAGATATTGGCTGACTTACCTTTAGCCAATTCACATGCTCTGGTTAGGGCGACCAGTTCAGCAACCTGGGCTGAGTGTGGTGGGCCTAGCGGTTCCGCTTCTATGGTGTCTTGGTCATCTACGACTGCGTATCCAGTACACAAGTCTCCCGAGTCTGACTGTCTATGGCAACTACCGTCCGTGTAGAACGTGAGTTCTGCATCTTCCAGTGGGTTGTCACTGATGTCAGGCCTTGCGGTAAAATTTTGGGTCAAATATTCCATACAATCATGTGTATCTTCCTTTGTATTAAATCCTCCTTCCCCATCACTCTCACCTTCCACCCTTTGTGACTGACCAGGCACACCTGGGAGATACGTTGCAGGATTTAATGCTCTGCATCTCCTTATGGAGATGTTTACGGGGGCCATTAGTGCCAATTCCCATCTTGTAAACCTCGCTGATGAGACGTGTCTGGTTTGGGCAGAATTCAATAAGGCTGATACTGCATGTGGCGTATGGATTGTGAGGTTGTGGCCTAGCACGACATCTTCGCTTTTTGTCACTAGCAATGCTATCGCAGCAACGCTTCGCAAGCATGTGGGGAGGGATCGCGCTACCGTGTCTAGCTGAGCGCTGTAGTATGCAACTGGCCTGCTGGCATCACCGTGTTTTTGGGTTAGTACACCTGCCGCGCAACCAGCACTTTCTGTTCCGTATAGTTCAAAGGGTTTCCCATAGTCTGGCATACCTAGTGCTGGTGCCTGCGTTAGGCACTGTTTGAGTCTCTCAAATGCTGTTTCGGACTCGTCTGTATGCGAAATCCTATCAGGTTTGTTTGAGGAGACCATTTCCTGCAAAGGTAACGCCAAAATGGAAAACCCTGGGATCCAATTACGGCAATACCCACACATTCCTAAAAACGTTCTGATCTGTTGCTGGGTTTGTGGCAGAGTCATGTCTCTAATTGCTTGGATTCTATCAGCGGTCAGGTGTCTCAGTCCTTGTGTTAGACAGTGTCCCAAATATTTTACCTTAGTTTGGCATAATTGTAACTTGTCTTTGGACACCTTGTGTCCTGTGTCTGAAAGATGAAACAGGAGCTGTTTCGTATCCTTCAGAGATGCTTCCAGTGAATCTGAACACAGTAATAAATCGTCCACATACTGTATCAATACTGATCCACTGTCTGGTTGGAAAGACTGTAAACAATCATGCAAAGCCTGAGAAAATATACTTGGACTATCTATGAAACCTTGGGGTAATCGAGTCCACGTGTATTGGACTCCTCTGTATGTGAATGCAAACAAATATTGGCTGTCAGGGTGCAGAGGTACCGAAAAGAAAGCGGAGCAGAGGTCAATAACAGTGAAAAATTTGGCAGTGGGAGGGATTTGCATTAGGGTGACAGCTGGATTTGGCACTACGGGGAACTGACTCTCAACTATTTTGTTAATCCCCCTTAGATCCTGCACTAGTCTGTAACCCCTCCCCCCACTCTTTTTCACAGGGAAGATGGGACTATTAGCAGTGCTGGACGTTCTTACCAGAATGCCCTGTTGTAGCAAGCGCTCTATTACTGGGTAAACTCCTAACTCCACCTCTGGCTTCAGAGGGTACTGTGGGATTTTTGGAGCTATCCTACCATCTTTTACTTGTACAACTACTGGAGCTACGTTTGCCATTAATCCAGTGTCTTGTCCGTCTTTTGTCCAAAGTGACTCTGGTATCTGAGATGTCATCTCTTCTATTTGGGATGGATTCCTATTTGTCATAATGGTATGTGACATTAATTTTGATGGGGAGTCTAACATGTCTCGCACTTCCTGAGCGTGTTTCTCAGGTATGTCCAAGAATACACCTTCAGGAGTACAATAAATGACGCACCCCATTTTACACAGTAAATCTCTTCCCAGGAGATTGGTTGGTGCCGATGCAGCCAGCAAAAAGGAATGCTTGGTATGCAAAGGCCCTATTGTAATCTCGGCTGGTTTGCTAACAGGGTAGTGCTGGACTACTCCTGTTACTCCCATGGCTGGAATTGTCCTACCAGTGGTTCTCATGCCCGCTGTCGAATTTATCACTGACTTGGCCGCCCCTGTGTCTACAAGAAAGTTTAAAGTTTTACCAGCTACATTAATTGCGATCTCGGGTTCACTTCCAATGTTGGCAATTAATTTTACTGGCTGCAGATTACAGGTATGGCCACACCCCTATTGGGTATGGTGACCTCCCTGAATCCCGCTGGCAGCAACTACTTGTGAGGGAGATAGTTGGGAACTACCAGAGGCATGCCAGTCTCTGTTTGGGGGATATCTTTTTGTTTCCCCTGTATGTGGCTCATAACTCCGTTTCTGCGGACCTTGCTCCCAATGTCGTGTGTCGTGTCGTTGTCTAGGGGGTTGGTATGAGTTTCGTGGATTCTTTACTCTACAATCTCGTGCCATGTGTCCCTGTTTGTGACAAGAATAACAAGTAACCATACTTGACTTACCCACAGGATTTGGTGATACAAACAAAGGCTGCCTTGTGGTCAGAGCCTGTATACTTACTGACATTAATTTATCACCTTGTTGTTCCCTGTGTCTGGTGATGTTTCTATCGTGATCAATAGCAGCCTCTCTCAAAGTAGCCACAGACAGACCTCGCCAACATGGTTGTGTGGTCTGTACCCTAGTCTTCAATGACTCTTTTAAACCATCCATCAGTACCGATACTGCTACTTCCCGATGGTTTGTGTCTGTTTTAATGTCCTCTATGCCTGTGTATTTTGCCATTTCTAATAATGCTCTGTGAAAATACTCTGCAGCTGTCTCTGACTCCTTCTGTTTAATGGAGAATATCTTATTCCATTTAGCTACTGCTGGGAAATATTCTTTTAGCTGCAAGTTTATTCTTTTCACATTATCTTGGTTGTACACATCTGTAAGAGGTACATCATGATCTAGTCCGCAATCAGCTAAAAATTGAGTTGCGTCGACATTTGAGGGTAAACATGCTCTCAGCAATATATGCCAGTCTTTATTGTTGGGCTCTGCAGTGTTACCTAAGTCTCTGATGTATTTTTGACTGGCAACTAAGTCTTTTCTAGGGTCAGGAAATTCAGACACTATGGTCCTTAATTCCATTCGGGAAAATGGAGTGTACATGGCAATGTTCCTAATGGGAGTGGCTCCTGATGCGTCTGTTTTCCCATTTGGCACTGCTATTACTCTAACAGGTGTAATTCTAACAACCTCATTCTGTGTAGATTCTACAGGCTGTGGTGAAATAGTTTCAGCATAATGCATGGTGCCGTACTTACCAGTTGATACGACCTCACCTATCCCTCCGCTAGGGGCCTTTACTAATCTCGTGGGTGGAGCTGTGCCTACTGTGGTCTCTGCTATGGTGGCTGCTAGAGAGAGCGCTGAAATCGTTGCCGATTCGTCCTCTTGATCACACTCCTGAGGAAAGTTCAAAACAGGGTACAACTTGCACGGGTTAATACTTGCATGGGTTAATGGGTTAACATTATCATTAACATTTACACAGTTACTAAGTGATTTTGTGTTACACCTTAGTGCGTCTTTCTCCGCAATCAACTTCTCTCCTGATATATATGGTGGCGGTGGGGCCGTGGCAATCAGTTTTCTGTTAGAGCCAGATCCCGCCGCCTGAGCCAAACCTCTCTGTATCTCACCTTCCTGTTGCCACAACTGTAAATAATCATAATGCTGGATTCGTCTCTTTGTTGATTTTATGAGACATATCCTCCTCCTTAAATTTTGTAACACTTCTGAGCTGAAGCTCCCTACTCTTGGGAATTTCTCCCCGTCATGTACAGTCATTCTCTCCCATTCATCACATAAAGTTTCTGTGTGACTTCCATATTTCTCACACATTATATACCTGGCCGATCCAATTGGTCGGACCACTGAATCAACCCGAACCGAGGTTGATCGCCCCCTACCTGAACAAGTGGCCCCCATAGTTCGAAAGTGTTGCTTTATTTAGCCAACCCTTTACGCAAAACCAAATGTCAACAATAGGCTGACGGTGGCGGTTTACCGAGTACCCCACTCACTCGCCCACGCCGACCAATACGACCTGATCACACCGATATGGTGCTGGCGTACTCGACCTAGGGCCCCTGCGACCTGAACCTCTATTTACTGGAACCTGCGAGGGTTATCCGAAGAACACTTACTCTTTCCAGTAACTATTGGTTGCTGGATAGTTCCTGAGTGAGCAGCAAACTTCCCTTAAAATAAAAAAATTACACAAATCACGTTAGAGTGTACAGATAGCGTTTGTGACCCCTTTACTCTAATGGTATTAGGTCAGATTACTAACTACTGCACACACTTACGTGCGGTCCAGTCGTTCAGTACACAAACAACTAAGCTTATGTACGGAAAGACCAATGGAATCGAAACTTACGACTGCGACTTCCTTCAGCCAGAGCTTATATGGCCTATATGGGTGTTGCACCAACCCTTTTCGGTGTTGTGCCTGTGAACTGTATAGCGGACTTCCTTGTCGGCTGTACCTGGACCTCCTGGTCTGTTATGACCTCCTGGTCTTGTTACAGTATGACCTCCTGGTCTTGTTACAGTGTGACCTCCTGGTCTGCTATACTCTAATGCTCAAAATTGTATATTTAACCAGAGATGCCTCCCTAGCCACCGTGCACGTCACTTACACGCATGTACCTCACGAGTACTCGACTTTTCTTGTGGTTCAACCTTTAAAAATTGTAAAAACACTCACTCATCACATGTACACTTTTGTTTCTATTTCTATTTCTGCGCAGAAATTTTTCTTCAGATCAGGTGTGTTACCAATTAGGAGCAGGATCTGTTAATTAAAATTTCGGACACCCAAAAATAGACTTGCGTTATTTCTCGCCTCGCGTTATTTATCGCTTTGCGTTATTTATCGCTTTGCGTTAAAAATCAACTTATCGTGACTTGAGCTACGTGGGCGTAACCGGACGCTCCGTTGCGTAACGTACGCTGCGTGCGTCGGCCTTTGGATTGCGTACGCAAGTCTTTGTTAGAGACACGTATACGCAAAGCAAAGATCCACCGTAACACAATTTATACTTTTATCAATGTAGATGATCCTTGATCATCTACCGCACAACACACTGACTTCGCCTTATCTCCCAGGCAAAACTGTGTGTTTGTCTATCTTTTAACTATATTACCTTTACTCTTAAACTATGAAATAACGGCAAATCTTTTTTTTAGCACTTCTATCAACTATAAAACTGGCAGACAGGAGAGTGATATACGAAAATGAAAAAGAAAAAGAAATGCAGATATATATATGTGTGCGTGCGTGTGTACGCAAGACAGAAAAATAAACAGTTTTAAAAGACACTAGCGTTTTGTTCTTACCTCCGGTTCCCGGATTCCTTCAGCACTCTTTACCTAAGCGAAGCAGACGCTTATCCTGTCAGCACTACGAGGGATACAACCTCCCGCCCTTTGCTGAGGGATAATGTCTGCTGATCTACCTAGTGCAGATATGTGAAGGACAGGCGAGCCGCCAATTGATAAAGCTAAATATTTATCGTATATAAAACACTTTAAGAGGTCTAAGAACACTATACGCTATCTACGTAAGAAGTACCGTAAGGGTACGCAAGTTGTGTAGCGATCGCTCAACCGTAGTCGAGACGCTCAAGCGTCACGTTCGCTTACGGCCCAGTGATCACAGGCAGGCACGCTATTGGCTGCCGACTAACGTAATGATTCGCTATAGCGTAGCGTACGCTCGGGACCACGAGGAGATCACCAGCGGTGCAGACGCTTACAACGTTAAACCTTTTATATCTATACCTTTAACGATGAGATACACAGTATACCTTAGTGTGGAGACAGAGTGTAAGTGCAACCTGGTGTAACCTGATTAACTACAAAGCTGCTTGAGCGTCACCGACGCTCAGAGAATACTTAACCCTTATAAAGAATACACAGATACCTGGGCTTAGGGTCCAAAACCTATTATATGTATTATAACTATTATACTTGCAAAAAGGAATCACAGTACAAATGATACACTACAATATAACATAAACCAACTAACCAGATAAACTAGACAGGAAATACAATACAATATAATTAAAGGAAAATACGAGAGAGATAGAGAGAGAGAGAGAGACAGAGAGAGAGAGAGATGGCTCACAGTAAGACAATATGATTACGGAGAAAACTTACGCACAAGGGGAACGATCGCATGCGCCTCGATATCCAGCTCCCGATTATCAGCAATGAGAACCGTTGAAGAGAGAGAACTGGATACGGTCGGCCTGCCTATTTATGCCCCACACACAATACAATTCAATGGTCCCTACAATCTCATTGTTCATTGGACATAGGAATTCGGCTTCGTATTATAACAAAAGGTCATAGGTTGATTCATACAGGTGGGCTGTGACTATTTCCAACTGCTCAGGTGGGAGGGAAACTGGGTTTCCCGCCGCATGGGTAATAAAGTGCAAATAAAGTAAATGTTCATAAACTTCTTATGTCCATAACTATTCGCACGAGCGATTGATCTGTTTCAAACCAACACCGGAATATTTCTAATTAAATATTCTTCCGATGGATACTAAACACCACTGTATTACTCCTGTCTGACCCTTCGTATCAAACAAAGAGGGATTCCTCTGTTCATAAACATTCTATATTAACCAAACTTTCAGAATCTATCAAAGGGACCATGATCTACAAAATACATTATTAGTGAAAATATGTAATGATTGAGTCGCACGCTACGATCGCATAAACTCTACCGTAAATACGCATACCATGCGCCTGCGGGTGCCCGCGACTGTGAGTATGCGCACGTACGGGAGAGCGTACGCATGCGCAGCACGGACCTGTGTGAGGTGCAAATATGGTAGTGTGCATAGAGATATTTTTCTGACTTTGACAGTATATAAGGAGAACTAGTGCAGCTCTCAGTATGTCTCTGTCTGTCTACCTGTTTGGACATGCTGTCTCGAAGAAGGTTACGTTCTGATAACCGAAACGTCGACTGACCATGTTATGATGCAGGTGTTGTGAGTAATAAAAGTTTCTACGGAACTGTTTGCATAAGATAAAGCCCCTGGTGAGTGCATCCTTATTGTGGATCTACATTTGTTACTACTCATTGGAAAGGAGGAGTACCTGGTCTGCACCCCAAGCAGATGCTTTAATTAAAGAGTGTGTGCCATCCTAATTATGGAGTATATATATATATATATATATATATATATATATATATATATATATATAAAGCAGATGATAAAAACCGCACTTCACCAAGTACAAAAATGTTGGGTGCCAGGTCAACCAATAGTATATCCAACTGTCCACACCATGAGGCTCCAGCAGGGGCTTATGTAGTAAACCAGACCAGCACTACTTTAACTGTAACGTTATTTAATGCTTTAAAAAAGGCAATGTGCTATTTGAGCATAGTTGGCAATCCAGCAATAACAATTTATCTCACGATTCCTCTGGGGTCCTCAAACCAAACCAGCTACAGCTCCCAACAGCCGTTTCGGACAATGCCGTCAACTGATACTCCCCTGATGACGGCATGGTCCGAAACGGCTGTTGGGAGCTGTAGCTGGTTTGGTTTGAGGACCCCAGAGGTATCGTGAGATAAATTGTTATTGCTGGATTGCCAACTATGCTCAAATTGCACATTGTCTTTTTAAAGCATTAAATAACGTTACGGTTAAAGGAGTGCTGGTCTGGTCTACTACATAAGCCCCTGCTGGAGCCTCATGGTGTGGACGGATATATATATATATATATATATATATATAAACAATAGGCAAGAACCCGCAGCACTCATACATCCGCGGTGCCAGTAGTATTGTGACCACACCATTTAAATAAAAAAAATCATACAAATTCAGCACTCACCTAATATTAACACTTCAAACTGTAATTCATCTGAATTCAGGGAATGTTAGTTCCAAAATATTGCAATAGTTTGTTAAGCTGACCAGCCACTTCACGGCCATTCCCATTTGGTCAGTCCCTACACTGACTTTCACAAATTAATTACAGTTTGAAGTGTCAATATTAGGTGAGTGCTGAATTTGTATGATTTTATATATAAATATATATATATATATATATATTATATATATATATATATAAAGACATTTGGAGTGACAGCGTAGCGCTTTATTTTCTGCGTATGTGGTTAAAGCAGTGAGCTCCTTTTTTAAAGCTGCAGTCATTAGTTCTGCACCTGAATACAATATTTTTCTGTGTTGTCCAGTCTTTGTCCCCTCTATCCTGTCCTTGTCCCCTCTGTCCTACACTTGCTTACTCTCCCAGAACTACTGAAAATCAGGTTGCACTCCCGGCCACCCGGAAAGTTGGACAAGTCTCCAGTAGTTTACCCATTCTCGCCCGCAGCCCCTCTCACCGCTGCATCTTCCGCTTACCACCCGCTCATGAGTAAAAGTGGGTGGGGTGGTGACATGATTCATGGTGAATTGTGGCATTGTAGCTCTGTCCCATTTTACAATGTCGGTAATGTGTGCATTGTAAAGCGGGGGGTGGAGCTGTCTCCACACCCCCAGACCGCCCCCTTTGCCAGAGCCATGCATCCTGTTGTTGAGCCGACCTGGCTGCTCCCTCTCAGATGGAGCAACAATTAGGTCGGCAAGTATGGCCTTACTGTATTCCTAAACAACTAAACCAAAGTGTCAGAATAATTTTTAAAGAGACATGGGGAGGCTCGACATCTCCGAACTATCAAACCCGAACAAATTTGCCCGACTGGACGAGGAATCGGAGGATGATAGTGAAGAAATGACGGTGCCGGAGGAGACTGCTCCCTCTAGCATCCAGAGGAGCGGTCCCTCTGGCGCGGTTGGGATAAAAGATAGTGAGGTACCTAGTCAGATGGTGGTGGTAGGGGATTCTATCATCAGGAAGGCAGATAGGGCAATCTGCTACCGGGACCGTGATAGCCGTACAGTCTGTTGTCTCCCGGGTGCTCGGGTACGGCACATCGCGGACCGGGTAAATAGATTGCTGGGAGGGGCTGGGAAAGACCCAGCGGTCTTGGTGCACGTTGGCACCAATGACAAAGTTAGCGGAAGGTGGGATGTCCTTAAGAAAGACTATAGGGCCTTAGGAAAGAAACTGAAGGCAAGGACATCTAAGGTAATATTCTCGGAATTATTACCCGTGCCACGCGCTAGTCCAGGGAGGCAGAGGGAGATTAGGGAGGTAAATGTGTGGCTTAGGGATTGGTGCAGGAAAGAGGGGTTTGTGTTCCTGGAACACTGGGCGGACTTCTCAGTCAGGCGCCATCTCTTTTGTCGTGACGGATTGCAGCTGACTGAGGAGGGGCCAGCGGTGCTGGGGGGAAGGATGGTTAGAAGGTTGGAGGAGATTTTAAACTAGGAGCCTGGGGGGAGGGTTTAGCTAGAAACTATGGGTCAGCAGTGAGAATAGTGGGGATGGCGGTAGTAAACGAAATGGGGGAGAAGTTGGGGGGAGGGTAAGAGCAGGCGGTTAGGTTACTAACATGGGTACTAAAAGAGATTTTACCAAAGCACTAACCAATGACGATTACAGGTCATCAATGCTACATAAGGTGAAAGATGTCCCTAACGCAAGGGAAAATACTTATCTTAGTTGTATGTATGTAAACGCCAGAAGCATTACTGGTAAAAAGGGTGAACTAGCAATACTTGCAGCAAGCAAACAGTATGATATTATAGGCATTACTGAAACTTGGTGGGACGAATCTCATGAGTGGACAGTCAATCTAGAGGGCTATACACTGTTTAGGAGAGACAGACTAAATAAAAAGGGTGGAGGGGTGTGTCTTTACGTAAAGCCGTTTTTAAAACCTGATATACGGGAAGATATTCAGGAGGGGACTGTAGACACTGTCGAGACATTATGGGTAGAAATTGCATGCGGGGAAAAAGGAATAAAAAAGTTAGTATTGGGTGTATGCTATAGGCCGCCTGGTATCAACGCATCTGATGAGGAATTGTTACTAAAGCAAATTGAAAGAGCAGCAGGAGTAGGAGACATAGTAGTGATGGGAGATTTTAACTATCCAGAGATAAACTGGAAAAATGATTCATATGATACTGCTAGGGGCAATATGTTTTTAAACACACTTAATGATAACTACTTAGCTCAACTAATTGAGGAACCAACTAGGTACAATGCAATCTTAGGCCTGGTATTAACAAACAATGGGGATTTGGTATCAGGTATTATAGTAGGGGAACCCATAGGAAACAGCGACCACAGCATGGTCACATTCAATATCAGTTTCCATAAACAGCCCTATACTGGCTCAACTAGGACTCTAAACTTTAGCAAAGCAAATTTTGAAAAGATGAGGGTTTTTTTCAGGGATATTGAATGGGAAGGTTTGTTTTTAGGAAAAAATACTACGGAGAAATGGGAGGTACTAAAATTCCTGCTAGCTAAAAATACACTCAAATTTATTCCTACGAGCAGCAAAAAAAGGAATAAAAATCATAAACCAATGTGGCTTAACAAAAAGATTAAGGAACTTATGGGCAAGAAAAGGCGAGCATTTAAAAAATACAAATCTGACGGGGAAGCAGAGTCATTTCAGCACTATAAGGAATGTAACAAAATTTGCAAAAAGGAAATAAGAGCGGCTAAAGTAGAAACTGAAAAACTAGTAGCAAAGTGTTAGGGTCTCCTGCCCTGTGCTGCCACGTCGTCATGGCAACCGGGAGACAAGTGCTAGCGGAGTAACCTGAGCGCAGCTGATACTCCGGTTCGGGTCTTTTGCTGTGCAGTGGTTATAGGCTCTGTGCATGGCAGGGGATCCGGTGCTGGTTTTTGTGCTCACAGTCTGTGAGGTCTGAGTGGGGCGTGGACAGCACCTGCTTTATAAGGCCTCTTTTCAGGGTAAGCAGATGCTGCTGAATCTTTGTTGGTTAGTCAGTTTCTGAAAGTTAGCCAGTACTGTGTAGCTTTGTATTTGTTTGTTGCTTACTGCAAATAGGCCTGGGGATTTGGTATTACACTCTGCCAATCCAGACCTAGCAGTAAGACTGGAGTCAGTCGTTTAGCTTGCTGGGGTTCTGTTACTACTCTGTGAACTTAGCAAGTTTGCGGCTGTATTCTAAGACTTGCCTGTCTAATCCTGTCTCACTGTGCTAGGTGTCAGGGGTCAGTTTAGTGGCAGTAAACCGAACCTGTGCACTGCAAGTGAGAATTAGGATTGTGGAGAATCTCCTTGTGTCTATCATTCCATCTCTGACCAAGGAGTTTACTGCCACACCCGTTGGTAACCCTTTAGGGTTTTGCTGTTGCCCTTAGCAACAGCATTTCGGGTTTTCTATGTATTAAAACACAACATCTTGCTTTTCACATCTGAGCAGTTCTAATACAAGGGAGATACCCAGTTCCTTAGCCTCTGGGCTTCTCTGTTCACGTTGTGTGTATTTTGTTACCCTACCACCTTCTGTGTACGTTATGTCATATTCCCTAGTCTGTCTGTGAGTCCATTTGTTTTGCATAACAGTTCAAACACCAGTACATTCCTGCAGGCACTGGAGTGCATAACAGTCCTGACACCAGTACTTTCCTGCAGGCACTGGTGTGCATAACATATTCAGCAGCCCAATACTCCTGTTGAAATTTTGTGGGAATATGGAGCATACCCCTCAAAATACGTTGCAACAGGTGGTTGATCAGGTGCAGGTCCTGACTCAAAAATGTAATGATTTGTCCATTAAAATGCACACCTCCCAGGCTGCTGGCGGAGCTCCCGCAGCAGCAGCACCTGCAGGGGTTAAGGAGCCGAAAGTAAATCTCCCGGATCGTTTTTCTGGAGATCGCTCGCAGTTCTTTTGTTTCAAGGAGAGCTGCAAGCTATACTTCCGGCTTAGGCCTCAGTCTTCTGGGTCGGAGATTCAGCGGGTGGGCATAGTGATTTCCTTGCTACAAGGAGACCCACAGGTCTGGGCATATGGGTTGCAGCCTGACTGTCCGTCGCTTAAAAGTGTTGATGCTTTTTTTACGGCACTGGGCATGTTGTATGATGACCCTGACAAGACGGCCTCAGCCGAGGCTCAGATTTCGATCCTTAAGCAAGGGCGAAGGCCAGTTGAGGTTTACTGTACGGAGTTTCGGAGGTTGGCCCATGATACCCAGTGGAATGACCCAGCCCTGAGACACCAGTACCGAAGAGGTCTTTCTAACCAGATAAAGGACCAACTGGTACAACATCCCTTGCCTGATAGCTTGGATCAGCTCATGCAGTTATCCATCCGGGTGGATAGACGGCTGAGAGAGCGTAGGCTTGAAAGGGAGACTGAGATTTCCTTCCTTCCCAAGGGAACCTCAGACTCTGAGGAATTTTCCGAGGAGCCTATGCAGATTGGGGCTACCCGCCTCTCCTCGCGTGAGAAGATGCGGAGGAGACAGCAGGGGTTGTGTTTGTACTGTGGGAATAAAGGTCATGTGGTAGTATCATGCCCAGAAAAGCCGGAAAACTTCAGGGCCTGAGGGTGATGGGAAATATCCTGTCAGGCCAGAAGTCAGAATTTCCCAAGAAGACTTTTATCATTCCGGTGACCTTGAAGATCCTCGGTCAAACTGTCAAGACTGAGGCCTTTGTGGACAGTGGGGCCGACGGGGTTTTTATGGACCGCCAATTCGCCCTGAAACACTCTGTTCCCTTAGTACCCTTGGCATCGGAAATTGAGATTTGTGGGTTAAACGGGGAACCATTATCCCAAGGTAAAATTACCTCTTGCACTAGCCAGATTTCTTTGTTTATTGGAGCCACACACTCTGAAAAATTGTCCTTTTATGTGACTGTCTGTACTTTTGCCCCATTGGTGTTGGGGTTACCCTGGTTAAGGGCCCACAATCCTCAATTTGACTGGGTCTCTGGGGAGATTCTTAGTTGGAGTACTGATTGTTTCAGGAGTTGCTTGAGCCTTCCAGTCAGGTTCTCGCAGCTAAGTTTGCCAGGATTGCCAGGGTGTTATGCAGATTTTGCGGACGTGTTCTCCAAAAAAGTTGCAGAGGTACTACCTCCCCATCGCTCCTATGACTGTGCCATTGATTTGTTGCCAAATGCTAAGCTTCCCAAGAGCAGGTTGTACTCCCTGTCACGTCCTGAGACTCAGGCTATGGCAGAGTACATTCAGGAGAACTTGGCTAAGGGATTTATCAGACCTTCACAGTCTCCAGTTGGGTCGGGGTTCTTCTTCGTGGGTAAAAAGGACGGTTCGTTGCGACCCTGCATCGACTTCAGGGAATTGAACCGTATCACGATTAAAAACTCATACCCACTGCCTCTCATTTCGGTCTTGTTTGACCAGCTTCGTACTGCCACCATTTTTTCTAAGATTGACCTACGCGGTGCGTACAATCTAATCCGAATAAGAGAGGGGGATGAATGGAAGACTGCCTTTAATACCCACTCGGGGCATTATGAATATTTGGTGATGCCTTTTGGGCTCTGTAATGCCCCGGCAGTCTTCCAGGATTTCATGAATGATGTGCTCAGGGAATATTTGGATAGATTCTTAGTTGTATACTTAGATGACATCCTAATCTTCTCCCATTCCCTGGAGGAACATCGGAAGCATGTACGCTTAGTCCTCCAGAAACTCAGAGACCACCGGCTTGGGGCGAAGCTGGAGAAGTGCGAATTTGAAGTTCAGCAAATCGCATTTCTAGGATATATTATCTCCCCAGAAGGTTTCCAAATGGAGGGTTCCAAGGTACAGGCAGTCCTGGATTGGGTGCAGCCCACTAGTTTGAAGGCGCTTCAGCGTTTCCTGGGCTTTGCGAATTTTTATAGACGATTTATCGCTTGATTTTCGTCTATAGTGGCGCCCTTGGTGGCACTCACTAAGAAAGGGGCGGATGTTGCTCACTGGTCTTGTGAGGCTAAAGCGGCTTTTGCCCGTCTCAAAAGGGCATTTGTTTCGGCCAAGGTGCTGCGACACCCAGATCCAGAGCGTCCTTTTGTGGTGGAGGTGGATGCCTCTGAGATGGGTATTGGGGCAGTGCTTTCTCAGATGGGAGTGTCAGATAATCGCCTTCATCCCTGTGCTTACTTTTCCCGTAAATTTTCGCCTGCCGAGATGAATTATGACGTGGGTAACCGGGAATTGTTGGCTATTAAGGATGCACTCGAGCAGTGGAGACACTGGCTTGAGGGGGCTAAGTTTGTGGTCTCAATTCTCACTGACCATAAGAATCTGGCATATTTAGAGTCAGCGAAGCGTCTCAATGCCAGGCAGGCACGATGGGCTTTGTTTTTTGCTCGCTTTAATTTTTTGATAACATATCGCCCTGGGTCAAAAAACATCAAGGCTGATGCGCTCTCGCGGAGTTTTGCTCCAATCCAGGAGACCACCGAGGAGCCGTTGCCCATTGTTTCCCCATCATGTATTAAAGTGGGCATTACCCAGGACCTCTTATCATTAGTCCTTAGAGCACAGGAGCAGGCTCCTCCAGACCTTCCGGTAGGTCTTTTGTTTGTGCCTCCTAGGTTAAGACAGCGAGTGTTCCTGGAATTCCATGCCAAGAAGTCTGCAGGTCACCCGGGTATTGCCAGAACTCGGGAGTTGCTATCTAGGGCGGTGTGGTGGCCCTCGGTGGCTAAGGATGTGGATCAGTGGGTTCGGGCATGTGACATCTGTGCCCGAAATAAGACTCCTAGAGGGGTTCCTGTTGGCCCACTACATCCACTCTCTATCCCATCTAAGCCATGGACCCACATTTCAATGGATTTTGTGGTGGACTTGCCCAAATCCTCGGGGATGACAGCCATCTGGGTTGTCGTTGACAGGTTTTCGAAGATGGCGCACTTCGTTCCACTGGTTGGGCTGCCATCGGCCAGACGCCTGTCTGAATTATTTATGCTGCATGTTGTGCGTCTCCACGGGTTGCCACTTGATGTGGTCTCTGACCGCGGATCCCAGTTTGTGGCCAAATTCTGGAGGGCATTTTGTTCCGATCTCCAGATTTCTGTCAGCTTGTCGTCGGGCTACCATCCGCAGTCTAATGGGCAGACTGAAAGGGTGAACCAGTCCTTGGAGCAGTTCCTCAGGTGTTATGTCTCCAAGTGTCAGACTGACTGGGTTGCTCATCTGTCCATGGCGGAGTTTGCCTATAACAACGCGGCTCACTCTGCTACAGGGATCTCTCCCTTCCTTTGTGTGTATGGGCATCATCCTAAGGCCAATTCTTTTGACCCCCTGGACTCCACGCCTGGTGGTTCCTCTGTGGTTTCGGTCCTTAGAGGTATTTGGCGGAAAGTGAAGAAAGCCCTTGTGTCTGTGTCATTAGTGACCAAAAGGGTTTTTGATAAGCGGAAAAGACCCTGCAGCTTCAAATTAGGAGACTTCGTCTGGTTGTCTACCAAGAATTTGAAGTTGAGACAGCCATCTCATAAGTTAGGGCCCCGGTTCATCGGCCCTTATAAGATCACCAGGGTTATCAATCCGGTGGCATTTCAGTTAGATCTGCCCCGTTCTTTGGGTATCAATAAAACATTTCATTGTTCCCTTTTAAAACGGGCGATTAGTAATCCTTCTTCCAGTGGAAGACCTTCCCCTCTTCTGATACGTGGCCAGAGGGAGTTTGTTGTTGAAAGGATTCTTGACTCCAAGGTGGTTCGGGGTCGGCTGTCATTTTTGGTGCACTGGAAGGGGTATGGCCCGGAGGAGCGGTCGTGGGTGCGCAGTTGTGATCTTCATGCCCCCAGACTGATACGCTCTTTCTTCTCGCAGTTCCCCGATAAACCCGGTGGTAGGGGTTCTTTGACCCCTCGTCAGAGGGGGGGTACTGTTAGGGTCTCCTGCCCTGTGCTGCCACGTCGTCATGGCAACCGGGAGACAAGTGCTAGCGGAGTAACCTGAGCGCAGCTGATACTCCGGTTCGGGTCTTTTGCTGTGCAGTGGTTATAGGCTCTGTGCATGGCAGGGGATCCGGTGCTGGTTTTTGTGCTCACAGTCTGTGAGGTCTGAGTGGGGCGTGGACAGCACCTGCTTTATAAGGCCTCTTTTCAGGGTAAGCAGATGCTGCTGAATCTTTGTTGGTTAGTCAGTTTCTGAAAGTTAGCCAGTACTGTGTAGCTTTGTATTTGTTTGTTGCTTACTGCAAATAGGCCTGGGGATTTGGTATTACACTCTGCCAATCCAGACCTAGCAGTAAGACTGGAGTCAGTCGTTTAGCTTGCTGGGGTTCTGTTACTACTCTGTGAACTTAGCAAGTTTGCGGCTGTATTCTAAGACTTGCCTGTCTAATCCTGTCTCACTGTGCTAGGTGTCAGGGGTCAGTTTAGTGGCAGTAAACCGAACCTGTGCACTGCAAGTGAGAATTAGGATTGTGGAGAATCTCCTTGTGTCTATCATTCCATCTCTGACCAAGGAGTTTACTGCCACACCCGTTGGTAACCCTTTAGGGTTTTGCTGTTGCCCTTAGCAACAGCATTTCGGGTTTTCTATGTATTAAAACACAACATCTTGCTTTTCACATCTGAGCAGTTCTAATACAAGGGAGATACCCAGTTCCTTAGCCTCTGGGCTTCTCTGTTCACGTTGTGTGTATTTTGTTACCCTACCACCTTCTGTGTACGTTATGTCATATTCCCTAGTCTGTCTGTGAGTCCATTTGTTTTGCATAACAGTTCAAACACCAGTACATTCCTGCAGGCACTGGAGTGCATAACAGTCCTGACACCAGTACTTTCCTGCAGGCACTGGTGTGCATAACACAAAGGAAAGCAAAGCGAATCCCCAAAAAATTCTTTAAATACATTAATAGCAAGAGATTAAAGAAGGAGAGTATATGCCCTTTAAAAGACAAGTTGGGAGTCTTAAGCAAAAATAATAATGACATAGTGGACACACTAAATGAGTTTTTTTCAACAGTATTTACTAGAGAGGACCCAATTCAGGGACTAACATATAATCTCAATAATGAGTATATCCCACTGATAGGTACTTATTTAAGCGAGGAAGTAGTCTGTGACCGATTAAAACATTTAAAGATTAATAAGTCACCAGGTCCCGATGGTATTCACCCAAGGGTTCTAATGGAGCTTCATTCTGAACTTGCAAAACCGCTATTTTTGATCTTTAAGGATTCAGTAATATCAGGTATGGTTCCCAAAGACCGGCGTATAGCGGAAGTAGTGCCTATATTCAAAAAGGGAAGTAAAGCTGAACCAGGTAATTATAGACCAGTTATTCTTACATCTATAGTGGGGAAAGTATTGGAAGGTATTCTAAGAGATAGTATTCAGAAGTTCCTTGAAGTCAATAAGGTCATTAAAAGGAATCAACATGGGTTTATGAAGGACAGATCCTGTCAAACCAACTTACTTGGCTTTTATGAAACAGTAAGCGCAAACCTAGATCAGGGTAAAGAGGTGGATGTAATCTTTTTAGATTTTGCCAAAGCGTTCGATACTGTACCACACATGAGACTTATCTACAAGCTACAAGAATCAGGGTTAGGAAGCACAATATGCACTTGGGTCAAAAACTGGTTAGATAATAGAGAGCAGCGCGTTGTGGTTAATGGATCTTTTTAAACTTGGACTGAAGTGCTAAGTGGTGTGCTGCAAGGCTCAGTATTAGGACCACTATTGTTCAATATTTTCATTAACGACCTAACAGAAGGTCTACAGAGCATGGTGTCAATTTTTGCAGATGATACCAAATTGTGTAAAGTTATAAATGTGGAGGGGGATGCTGAGTCGCTTCAGAATGACTTAGTTAAATTAGAAGCTTGGGCAGCAAAATGGAGAATGCGCTTCAATACAGACAAGTGTAAGGTAATGCATTGTGGTAACAAGAACAAAAATAACACCTACCTACTAAATGGTGTAAAATTAGGGGATTCTGTACTGGAAAAGGACTTAGGTGTCCTCATAGATAGCAAACTAAGCAGTAGTACCCAAAGCAGGACTGCAGCTAAGAAGGCTAATAAGATATTAGCATGCATAAAACGGGGAATTGATGGTAGGGACGAGAGTATTATACTCCCGTTATATAAATCACTTGTGAGGCCACACCTTGAATACTGTGTACAATTCTGGGCACCTTACTACAAAAAGGATATCCTGGAGCTAGAAAAGGTTCAAAGGCGGGCGACCAAACTAATTAAGGGTATGGAGACGCTGGAATACGAGGAAAGGCTTGCAAGACTAGGCATGTTTACACTGCAAAAGAGGAGATTAAGAGGGGACATGATCAACATTTACAAATATATAAGGGGACAATATACAGATCTTGCGCAGGACCTGTTTTTGGTTAGATCAACACAGAGAACTCGTGGACACTCGCTCAGGTTAGAGGAGAGGAGATTCCACACAATGCGGCGTAAAGGCTTTTTTACGGTAAGGACGATACGTGTTTGGAATTCCCTGCCTGAGGGAGTTGTAATGGCCAACTCAGTCAACACCTTTAAGAATGGGTTAGATAAATTCCTAATGGATAAGGATATCCAGGGTTACGGGGCATAGTCACGCACTATGGTTATTATAAAAAAGAGGGGTTAATCGGAACGGCAGTCAGCAACTTCAGTCAAAATTTTATACAAAATAATCGTGCATAGGAGACCACAAATAGGTTGAACCCGATGGACAATTGTCTTTTTTCAACCTTAGATACTATGTTATGTTACTATGTTACTATGTATTCCTGAAGTAACAGAAAATAAATGTCTGGAGCTTTATAACATCTTACACAATCAGGGCTGCCAAGAGAAATCCTGGGCCCCGGTACAACAACTTCCCAGGCCTCTCGGAGTGGGTGTGGTCACAGTATGTGTGTATGTGTATATATATATATATATATATATATATATATATAAAAAAAATACTAATACTAGAATGTATAAATTGTTAGCAGCTGCCTGCAGCACTACAGTGCTGTGTTTGTCACTCACAGTTCTTAACTCACAGTGTTGCAGCCTAACAGGCTAGCTCCCGATGAGGTGACCTGCCCTGCTGCTGATTCTTACAACCAAGCTGGCTTGGGCCCCCTGGCATGCCTGGGCCCGGGTAATCTGTACCCCCTCCCCCCCTCTCTCAGCACCACTGTATACAATGCTTGCATACACAATTCTCTTTTTTAAACTCTTTTTTTCTTTCTCCAGTCATAAGAGAATAGAGACAAGCTATACAGCAGACACCTCTCTTTTGAAACAACAGCATCCACATAGATTTCCATTTGTACTTTTCTGGCTGAGAAAAACAAGACACATTTTTACCTCTGAATGTTTTATTAATAGAGATGACATTTTGCTATTGGCAAACAAGCTATGACTCCCCTGGAAGTATGCTTTTGTCAACTTGGCGACACACAAATATGTATAAACATTCAACTTCCCATATAAATAAGGCTCTCATTAAATGAGCAAATAAAATGTGTTATATCTTACCTTTAATAAATACAGAAGAGTTATAGGCGCAGTTGATGAAATATAGGTACATAGCCACTTCAATCTGTAACAATCCCAGTCATGATGAGAATGTCCTGGTTTGTAGACAATTACTGTTAAGTGGCGGTATTCCAGCTGTCGGGATTCTGACGATGGTCTCCTGACTGCTGGGATTCCGGATGCTGGTAAATCATACCAAACCCCATTGTACATCAAAGGGACTTTCCATCTAAAAGTATCCAGGGGATGCAAGTAGGGGCGGATTGGTCTCCCGAGGAGCTGGGAAGGTCCCCGCGTTGGCCGGTTCTTAACCACATCCTAAGCAGGGCCACCCAGCCGGCTTACATGGTTGCCAGTGCAATGGCTGCCGCGTTTGCGGTCAACGTCATCGTCTGCGCATGCACAGACGGGCAATGTGTCCAGTAGTTAAAATGGCTGCGGGAGCTGCAGCTCCTCCCATGGGCCTTTGCGGAGCTCGTGAGTGACAGCTCATGGCTCCACCTCCAAAAACATCCTGACTTTGTCTCCTGAGCCTGCACTAGCAGCTAGCGCTGCACATACTAGCAGGAGCAGGGAACAGCATGTGCACCTGCTGTGGGTCTGTTAATGTAAGTGCACCAGAATTGCATTCTGATTGGAGGCTAATGCCTGTTATTCATGCTGTTGCCTAGCTGTATTTTTAAACTGCACAATCAGGGGTGTAGCAAGGGTGGCTCCGGTGGAGCCCGAGCTCCTGGTGCCAAAAAAGTTAGAGGGTGCCCACCACTTCCTCTGCAGACCATGTTACTGGCAGCGGCAGAGCAGGAGGAGGAGAAGCAGAGGGGCGCACACTGAATCGGACTCGGAGACTAGGGGCCCAGATTGATCAAGCCTTGGAGAGTGATAATAAATTGCACAGTGAAAAAAGTACCAATCAGCTCTTAACTGTCATTTTTCAAACAGCCTGTAACATGACAGTTAGGAGCTGATTGAGTGGTACTTTATCACCGTGCCATTTATTACTTTCCAAGGCTTGATAAATCTGGGCCTAGGTATGGAACAGGGCAGGCCAGAGGCGACAGCAGTAGATACTGAAAGCTGGCACATGCCGGAGCTCTGCCCGCCCTCTTTATATGTTTCACTGTCTGCTTGTAGCTGTGCAGCAGGGTTACTTCTGTCCTGCTGCAGCACGTCTCTATTTCAGATGTTGCAGCACCTTTCTCTGCCCCAGCACCTCTTTTTGCAGCAGCTGCTGCAGCACCTCTTTCTGTCCCGGAAAATTTTGCCCTGATCTCCACAAGGTCTAGAACCAGCCCTGTCACTAATTTAGGATTTTTATATATAGTTTCTTTTCAAATGTACTGTAACATGTCACCACATGCTGACTAGGCCCCCCAATCAGTACAGGGGAGGGGGGCGCCAAAACATACCCTAGCTCCAGGCACCATGGCGCCTAGCTACACCTCTGTGCACAATGGCCCTCATTCCGAGTTGTTCGCTCGCTAGCTGCTTTTAGCAGCATTGCACATGCTAGGCCGCCGCCCTCTGGGAGTGTATCTTAGCTTAGCAGAATTGCGAACGAAAGATTAGCAGAATTGCGAATAGAAATTTCTTAGCAGTTTCTGAGTAGCTCGAGACTTACTCCTACACTGCGATCAGCTCAGCCCGTTTCGTTCCTGGTTTGACGTCGCAAACACGCCCTGCGGTCGGCCAGCCACTCCCCCCGTTTCTCCAGACACTCCCGCGTTTTATCCTGGCACGCCTGTGTTTTTCCGCACAGTTGCAGAAAACGGTCAGTTTCCGCCCAGAAACACCCACTTCCTGTCAATCACACTCCGATCACTTCAACGATGACAATTCTTCGTTTGGACGTGAGTAAATCTACTAAGTTTTGTGCTAAAATACTTAGCGCATGCGCACTGCGTACCATGCGCATGTGCATTTTTGCCTTAATCGCTCCGTTGCGAAAATCGGCAACGAGCTAACAACTCGGAATGACCCCCAATGTCAATATAAATATTTTTTTATTTGAAATGACATATTGATTCTGCATGGATGTAATCAAATTGCCATTTGATATAAGAGTATAAAATAGACCATTAGAGCTTGCTCACTGTTGCTTGAGAGCCAAATATTTGTATTTTTGTTTTAGTTAGCAATTGGTCCAGAAGAAGTGTATTTACATAAAGGTGTATAGGAACATGTGCCTTTATAAGAATACCCATATAGAAATGTGAATTGTTTGAATTAACAGTAAATGCTTAATTTGGCTGTCCTGGTTGGGGAAGAGGAGAAAATGTCCCATTATGTATCATCATTACAAGGTGCACATTTCAGGCTGACTTTACAAAGCAGTGCAACTAGATTAACCCTTTCACTGTGGTGAATCACATGTACACATGTTTAAATAGGGAAGCGCTGATTTTCTGCAGGAATATTCTTTATTTAATTAGACTTCATAGGGGTCATATTTATTAAACCCATTTTTGTGGAAAATCCCATGAAAATAGACACAAATTGTAAGTAACCCCTGGATGTATAATTGGGGTTTTCGAACAAATATCAGAAATATCTACTGTGGTTTTCCTATTTCCAAATGCAATAGTAGCCCCCATTGTTTTCTGTGGGGGCAGCTGTATTGAGAGATTTACCAAGTGCATTCTGGAGCTTGGTGCCATTAGCATCTTAAGATGGTGTCAGCCATTGTAACCTATAGGCTACATATTGAATAATAATGGATCGTCCAGATCCTCCCCGTTAACAACCACTCGTGAATGTGTTGTCTGATGACCATGCATGCGCTGTAGGCCGCTGATGCAATCATTTTACTTTACACATTGCAGGACACATTGCAGGGATGTGCCTGTCAATGCATGTGATATTTAATTTAATACATCTGGGTGGTAAAGAAATTCTTATTGATATGAATAGCAGCGATGAGAAATTCTATTTATTGGGTCTAAAGTGTGATAAAAAAGAAATTGGTCCTATAAAGTTAATTAAGAACAGTGTTTGCATTGCATGGTATTTATATCTTTTTTTTTTATCATCAATAGTTTTTATTGAATTTTCGTGTTGCAAAACAGGGGTACAGAAGGAAGAAAGAGGGGGGGGAGTAGGTACAAAAATACATGAGACAACGCAATGGCAAACATGCGCAAACAGTTCAAATTCAATCAAACAGGTACATCAGAAGAAAAACCAAAAATAAGGGAAAGGCGGTAATGGGCATATTATTAATGCAACACTAAAGAGAAGGTCATCCCAGGCTTAGGAGGGGGGGGGGGGATGGCCTCATCAGCCGATAGGACTGGAGGGTGCATGTCTAGGGGAGGGGAGCGTAACATCAGTGTAGCCCCCTCACCCTCCGTGATATACAGATGCCAGGGCATCCAACGCACAAGGGGAGATTTAGCGGTGAAGGAATATGGGATGTGTTCAGTCTCCATCAAGAAGTGCAGCTGTATTTTGTGTAACACCTTTAATAGGGGAGGCGGTGTGGGCTGTTTCCAGTTTTGGGCTAAAGCCGCACGTGCGGCAAGACAGATATGGCCTAAGACATAGTGTAAATGTGCACCCACGGATCGTGGGTATACATTCAATAAAGCTATAAGGGGGGAGGGGGACAAATCAAGATTCAAAACTTTGTTGATAAGCCCAAATACCTCCACCCAGTACAATTGAATATGGGAACATGACCAAAAAATATGGAAGGGGTGGCCTACCTCTCCGCACAGACGCCAACAAAACTTCGAACATGCAGGCCAAATCGTATGCAACCTTTCCGGTGTGAGGTATAATCTATGGAGTAGCTTGACATGCATTTTGGAGTGATTCAGGCACTTAGATATAGTAAAAGATGACATAAAAATGTGTTGCCATTGAGAATCATGGAGAACACAGCCAACATCCGCCTCCCACCTGATTTGGGCTCTAGATTTAGAAACCGGGAATAGTGACAGTAATGTTCTATACCAGAAGGAAATCTCCCCCTTAGAAGTAGCCCTAGAAAATCGGCCTATGGCGTGCAGAATACCAGGGGGTGGAGGGGAGGGGGTAAGGTGGAGGCTAGCCCTCCAGTGCTGGATTTGATAATATCGAAGCCTCTCAGAGTCAGGCAGAGAGAAGCGTCCCTGAATATCAGAAAAGGAGGCGAGCACAGACCCATTAAGCAAGTCTCCCAGGACCGCCATCCCCCTGGACCGCCAGCCTGCCAGATTAAGATTAGGGACTAGGGCGGCCACCGTTCGTAGTGATATCAAAGACATATTATGATAAGAGGGGGATATGGCCGCAGTCAATTTGTCCCAAACCTGGAGCGTGACTCGGGTAGAGGGAAGGAGGTTTAAGCTCTGTGGGCGCAGGGGTTTGGGGATTCAAAAGAGATCTTTCAGGGGAAAACGGGGGCAGGTCGCCTCTTCCAGACACGTCCACCCCGGGCATACATCTCTGTAGAATTCTTTAATCTGGGCCAGGAGGCAAGCCTCCTGGTACAGTAGTAAATTAGGCATATCCAGGCCACCAGCTCTCCTCGGCAGAGACATCCTCGCGCGAGCAAGTTTAGGCGGGCGCGAAGACCTTATATAATTGGTGAGGATTGTAGTGGCCTTATCTAGATATTTCTTGGGGAAAATAAAAGGGATAGTTCGGAACAGGAACATCAGTTTTGGGAGCAACGACATCTTAAAAGCAGCCAGACGCCCCAACCAAGAAACTTCATAGTTGAGCCATGATTTGGTGAACAGCTGAAGGGAGGACAACAAAGAAGGAAGATTAACCTCAAAAACAGAAGAGGTAGATGGGGGGATGTAGATACCTAGATATCGTATTGAGGATGTTTGCCAGTTGTATGGGTACGTAGCGCGTAATGGGGGCAAGGAGTGTGTGAGATTAATGGGCAGAGCATCGGTCTTAGAGGCGTTTAATTTATAATAGGATGCTGCAGAGTACATATCTAAAATATTGTGCAAATGGGGAAGTGTAGTGCAAGGGTCCGTTACAAATAAAAGAACATCGTCCGCGAACAAACATAGTTTGTGTAGCGAGGCGCCTATTCGCAGTCCAGGGAACTGCGGGTCCGCTCGAAGCCTAGCTGCCAATGGCTCAATGGCCAGTACAAAAATGAGAGGGGAGAGAGGGCAGCCCTGGCGGGTGCCATTGTAAATTGGAAAAGAGCGAGATAAAAAACCATTACTGAAGACCCGGGCCGACGGGGAGCTATACAGGGCTAATATCGAAGAGAGGATGCGATCGCGCAGGCCAAATTTTAGTAGAACTTCTCGCATATAAGACCAGTTTAACCGATCAAAGGCCTTTTCTGCGTCCAAAGATAGCAGAAGGAGACCATGCTTAGGGGCTAGGGAATCGACAAGGTTAAAAACCCTGCCTGTATTATCAGACGCTTGTCTTCCCGGGATAAAGCCAACCTGGTCCGGATGTATCAAGGAGGGGAGGAGGGCGTTCAATCGAGAAGCTATTAATTTAGCATATATTTTAATGTCCCCATTCAATAATGCAATAGGACGGTAATTTTGACAAGAGGTCACATCTTTGCCCGGTTTAGGGATCGTGACAATACGCGCCTCGAGCATCTCCTCAGGGAGGATGCTCCGAGAGGTAATGTCGTTGTAAACTGCCACCAGAGAGGGAGCTAGGAGGTCTTGGAGCGAAAAATAAAAGTCATTAATGAAGCCATCGGGGCCCGGCGCCTTACCCCGAGGAAGGGACTTGATCACTTGAAGGGTTTCCGATAAGGACCATGGGGCATTCAGTAATGCTAATTGATCGTCTGAAATAGTTGGGAGGTTTATATCAGCTAAGAAGGAGTTGATAGAGGAGGGAGTAGGCTGGGGGGTAGAAGGATCAGTCGAGAGGTTATAAAGTTGGGAGTAGAAGTTGGCAAACTGATTCGCTATCTCCCTTGGGTTAGAAATTTTGGTGCCTGTGGGGGATACAATGAGCTTGATTCTATTCCGAGCCTGCTGAGCCCTAAGTTTACGGGCAAGCATTTTCCTCGGCCTGTTCCCTGCTAGATAAAACTTCTGACGCATCCTATTTAGTGAAGCCTGGGTGCGCGCCATAAGTAATTTCTGGAGTTGGGACCTAATGTCGGCTAACTGCTTCTGTAGGGTTTTCGTAGGTCTAGATTGATTTTTGTCCACTAATTCCTTCAGCTTGAGCTCCAAATCGGCCTGACGTTGTAGGCTAAGTTTCTTAAGCTGTGCTCCTGCCTGAATCGCTGCCCCCCGGGTGACGGCTTTAAGTGCGCACCAGAAGTTCAGGGTGGACGTGTCCAAGGGGGAATTAAATTCCATATAGGACGAGATACTGTCAACTATGATTTTTTTTGAGACTGGGTTAGACAGCAAGTGAGGAGAGAGTCTCCAAGGGCGGGGGGGGGGGGGGGGGAGAGTGTTGACTAGCAACATCCCATTTAAGAGTCAGCGGGGCATGGTCTGACCAAGTTATAGGGAGAATGTCCATGGATCTGGCAAACTGGAGGGTCCTGGTAACAAAGGGGTTAGGATATGTCCCTGCGCACAAATGCCGCCAACCCAAGGTCTATCCTAGTGTGTCACCTAACACACTGAAATAATGCTGGAAAGGGAATATTAGAATAATCCCTAGGTGGCGCAAATAGTAAAAAGTCCAAAGAAATTACCCGTGTGGGCTAAAGTCCGTTCCTTTTCATACAAGTGAGTTCATATATGAATCCGTCGTCCAAAGATGATGTATGAAAAAAAACACAATATAAACACAAATGTTCAGTACAGTCTCTGTGGGTATTAGAGGAACAAAATGTACACCCAGGTTCCTTCGACTATTCAATACTTGGGATGTGCAGTTCTACTCGTAAGGTCCACCTCAGTGACTCGCATAAATGGACTGCTTACATGTGCTTACTTCTAAAACAATTGTATAAATCACATCAAGGTTTCTTTCACCCATACAAATGCAGTATCCAAAATAATCAAGCACCCACGAGTAGGTCTCTGGGTATATAGGATGCTCACGTGTATGCTTACTTCAAGGTGCGGTGTACTTTCACATCAAAGGTTTCTTTCGATGTTTTCCGCTGTCTTCCTCCTCTATTCCTTCAATTTTACTTCATGCTCAATAAAAAGCACAAAAAAAACGAAGGAATGTATGAGGGTACAAAAGATTTTTAATAAAATAATTTTAAAACAGATATTCGTCACAATAGGTTCTTATAATTGGACAAATGGTAATAATCTCATGACCAGATAGTGCAACTCCTCAACGTGAGAAAAAAAAGATGGAAAACCCGGGTATTCTCACCGTTGTATCGTTGAATTCACTGGCAAAAAGTATTCAGCTTCCACATGCTCCACCACCAACGCGTTTCTACTGTATGTAAGTCTTTATCAAGGTGCATGTGGGAACTGATCTAGATGGTATTTAAACCCTGTGTCATTAATTAACTCCGCCCCTTCCTGGGCGGGAATAATGTGAATAAAATAATAAATGGTGACAAAACTCAGAGTTGCATACTATGTATTGTATGCATTAATTAAAACAACCAAAACGAGGGGCTGAATAAAAGACATTCCAAACCGCAAAGAGTAAATTAGCGATTTGCGTTCCACTCCCGGTGGAACGCATGGTGCTTCCGCCGGATATCCGGCCTGGCGGCCTATGGTGTAGAGGAACGTCAGTATCCACAACGGAACTGACGAAGGGGGATTCTTATGCGTTCCACGTCTCCTGGAACGCAATAGGGACGTTATTATACGTGCGTGCCGGAAGCGGAAGTGACGGATTATTTACACTCGGTGCGTTCCAATTCTCCTGGAACGCACCGCCGTCACCAACGCACACATCCGTCCTGGATGGAATTACAAATTACATGGTTGAAGAAACAATACTACAATTTATCAAATACCATTCTATTGAATGGGTAATTTGAAATAAAAACATATGGCCATAATAAATAAGCAAAGTACATATGCAAATGGCTAGTCTCATACCGGTGTCCCTTATCAGACTGGACTAGGATCTACCTATTAAAAATGCTGGCTTTTTTTAAAAAATAAGTAAAAAAATAAATACAAATATATAAAATAGACATGATGGTGTCCCTAAGTGAATTCCTGATACACTACATGGGCAAAATGGATAATCTGCATAGTGTGATGGGTTCCAATATATGAAAGTGGTTCTGGGTGGAAAAGGATAAGAGAGGAAATTTCTTATAGGAACCATTTGGTTTCAAAATCCAAATTGAGGCCCGCCGGATGTAATGTTCCTAATTCAAAGATACTTCTCATTTCCCTTCTTGCCAACTGTTCTTCTGTGTCGTTTTTACGCCAATTTCCCTTTATGAGGTGAATTCCACAAAAAGAAATGAGTCCTGAAATGGAACACTGATGGATTTCTTTAAAGTGAGCTGACACCCCATGTGTGGTAACACCCTTTTTGATATTCCGTACGTGTTCAGCCATACGTTCCTTTAATTTTCTAGTTGTTCTCCCGACATATTGTTTTTTGCAGGAGCATGTAAGTAGATATACGACATTACTGCTATTGCAGGTAATGAACTGCCTAATCTGTCTTACTTTTCCAGTAGAAGAAGAGGAGTACTCAGTGATCTTGGAAGTGGTACTCTTACAGTTCCTACACATACTACATGTGCCACATCTATGGAAACCTTTCGTGAGGACTGTGGTCATATTTTTCTTTTCATGCAGCACACTCTTAACCAGATGGTTTTTGAGATTATCTGCTTTTTTGTATTTATAAAAAAATAAAAAAATCATCAAGGATTTTGGTGTACCATTTATCACCAAATTCAGTACCCAACACAAACAGGTAGAAACAATAATTAAAAGACATTGGGGAATATTATTGCGGGACCCAGCTTTAAAAGATACCCTCAAAGATAAACCCAAATTCATATACAAAAAAGCAGATAATCTCAAAAACCATCTGGTTAAGAGTGTGCTGCATGAAAAGAAAAATATGACCACAGTCCTCACGAAAGGTTTCCATAGATGTGGCACATGTAGTATGTGTAGGAACTGTAAGAGTACCACTTCCAAGATCACTGAGTACTCCTCTTCTTCTACTGGAAAAGTAAGACAGATTAGGCAGTTCATTACCTGCAATAGCAGTAATGTCGTATATCTACTTACATGCTCCTGCAAAAAACAATATGTCGGGAGAACAACTAGAAAATTAAAGGAACGTATGGCTGAACACGTACGGAATATCAAAAAGGGTGTTACCACACATGGGGTGTCAGCTCACTTTAAAGAAATCCATCAGTGTTCCATTTCAGGACTCATTTCTTTTTGTGGAATTCACCTCATAAAGGGAAATTGGCGTAAAAACGACACAGAAGAACAGTTGGCAAGAAGGGAAATGAGAAGTATCTTTGAATTAGGAACATTACATCCGGCGGGCCTCAATTTGGATTTTGAAACCAAATGGTTCCTATAAGAAATTTCCTCTCTTATCCTTTTCCACCCAGAACCACTTTCATATATTGGAACCCATCACACTATGCAGATTATCCATTTTGCCCATGTAGTGTATCAGGAATTCACTTAGGGACACCATCATGTCTATTTTATATATTTGTATTTATTTTTTTACTTATTTTTTAAAAAAAGCCAGCATTTTTAATAGGTAGATCCTAGTCCAGTCTGATAAGGGACACCGGTATGAGACTAGCCATTTGCATATGTACTTTGCTTATTTATTATGGCCATATGTTTTTATTTCAAATTACCCATTCAATAGAATGGTATTTGATAAATTGTAGTATTGTTTCTTCAACCATGTAATTTGTAATTCCATCCAGGACGGATGTGTGCGTTGGTGACGGCGGTGCGTTCCAGGAGAATTGGAACGCACCGAGTGTAAATAATCCGTCACTTCCGCTTCCGGCACGCACGTATAATAACGTCCCTATTGCGTTCCAGGAGACGTGGAACGCATAAGAATCCCCCTTCGTCAGTTCCGTTGTGGATACTGACGTTCCTCTACACCATAGGCCGCCAGGCCGGATATCCGGCGGAAGCACCATGCGTTCCACCGGGAGTGGAACGCAAATCGCTAATTTACTCTTTGCGGTTTGGAATGTCTTTTATTCAGCCCCTCGTTTTGGTTGTTTTAATTAATGCATACAATACATAGTATGCAACTCTGAGTTTTGTCACCATTTATTATTTTATTCACATTATTCCCGCCCAGGAAGGGGCGGAGTTAATTAATGACACAGGGTTTAAATACCATCTAGATCAGTTCCCACATGCACCTTGATAAAGACTTACATACAGTAGAAACGCGTTGGTGGTGGAGCATGTGGAAGCTGAATACTTTTTGCCAGTGAATTCAACGATACAACGGTGAGAATACCCGGGTTTTCCATCTTTTTTTTCTCACGTTGAGGAGTTGCACTATCTGGTCATGAGATTATTACCATTTGTCCAATTATAAGAACCTATTGTGACGAATATCTGTTTTAAAATTATTTTATTAAAAATCTTTTGTACCCTCATACATTCCTTCGTTTTTTTTGTGCATTTTATTGAGCATGAAGTAAAATTGAAGGAATAGAGGAGGAAGACAGCGGAAAACATCGAAAGAAACCTTTGATGTGAAAGTACACCGCACCTTGAAGTAAGCATACACGTGAGCATCCTATATACCCAGAGACCTACTCGTGGGTGCTTGATTATTTTGGATACTGCATTTGTATGGGTGAAAGAAACCTTGATGTGATTTATACAATTGTTTTAGAAGTAAGCACATGTAAGCAGTCCATTTATGCGAGTCACTGAGGTGGACCTTACGAGTAGAACTGCACATCCCAAGTACTGAATAGTCGAAGGAACCTGGGTGTACATTTTGTTCCTCTAATACCCACAGAGACTGTACTGAACATTTGTGTTTATATTGTGTTTTTTTTCATACATCATCTTTGGACGACGGATTCATATATGAACTCACTTGTATGAAAAGGAACGGACTTTAGCCCACACGGGTAATTTCTTTGGACTTTTTACTATTTGCGCCACCTAGGGATTATTCTAATATTCCCTTTCCAAACTGGAGGGTCCATTTGTCCGAAAACATAAAATCAATACGGGAGTAAGAGTTGTGGACGGGGGAATAATAAGTGTACTCCCGACCAGTAGGGTTTTGCACTCGCCAGACGTCATAGAGGTCAAATTCAGCTAAGCGGTTACGAAAGGCTAAGGAGGGGGCGTTGGTGGAGGTTGACGAGGGGGGAGAGGGCCTAGGAGACCTGTCCAGTTTAGGGTCAAGGACTAAATTAAAATCCCCCGTGAGCAGAAGGGAGCCTGTACGAATCTTCTGAATAGCTACACATAACTTACGGATAAAAGCAACTTGGTTTGAATTCGGGGCATATGCAGAGACCAGAGTGACCGGCTTATCGTTTAAGAGGCCGCTCAGTATAAGATACCGGCCATTTTTATCAGCTATCTGAGAATGCAAAATAAAGGAGATGGAGTCCCTAAACAATATGGCCACACCGTTCCTCTTAAAAGGGCCATTAGCAAAATAACCTAGAGGGAATCTACGATCTTTAAAAATAGGAGGTGCTACAGATGAAAAGTGTGTCTCCTGCAGCGTGACAATATCTGCTTTATGCCTAGCAAAATAACCCAAAGCCAGCCTACGCTTATTAGGGGAGTTCAGCCCCTTGACATTCATGGATAATACCTGAACCATCGGAGCAAACTAATGCACGTTGTGGGAGGTGAAAGACCTTGACACATACAGAAGTAGGGTTGTCTCAAACAGCGAATACCTACAACATACCTATACAATAGGGGGTGGGGGGGGGGAAGGAAGGGTGAAGGGAGGGGAGGGGGGGGGGAAGGAAGGGTGAAGGGAGGGGAGAGGAAAGGAACAAACCAAAATGACCCAGTACATCGGGTCGGCATAACTACTGCAAGGAAAGCAAAAAAATGCAGTAGTATATTACCAGGGGGGAACATGTGGCCTAGCGCCACCACCCATGAAACTGAACAGGGAAAATAAAAGTAAGCAGGAGCAAATATGCCTACCAACAATACAAATTAGAACAAAAGAAAAAAACAGATACATATAACTAAGATATAAACATGGAGAGATGGGACACCATTAACACATCTGCACGCAGGGCAACTCACATGACCCCAACAAGGATAATGGCTGAGTCCATGCTGTGATAATGGTACCGGAGACAGTCCAACGGGAAAACCAAAGCTGAAGACGTCAACGTCAGGCGGTGACCCATTCCGAGTGCAGGGCAGGCTGTTTCTTGGATCCAGGAGGCAGCGTGACAGAGATATCCCACTCCGCCAGTAGTTTGACTCCAGTCTCCAGTGAAGTCACTGTGTAGAACTTATTTTCATACGAGATGACGAGCTTCACCGGAAAACCCCATCTGTACGTGATGACCTGGTCGCGAAGTGCCAAGGTGATAGGGAGGAATGCTCGTCGTTTGGCCAAGGTCAGAGCAGAGAAGTCCGGAAACAGTTGTACATCCGAGTCGGAGTCGCCCGCCTCCCTAGCCGCTTTCAGGATGCGTTCTTTGGTTGTAAAGAAATGCACCCTCAGGAGCGTATCTCTCGGGAGCAACTGAGCGTGGTTTAGGCAGTCTATAGATCCTGTCTTTAAGCAGCTCTTTAGGGTCGGCTCTAGGCAGAAGTTTCTGGAACAGCACGGTAGCGTAATTCTCCAACTCGGAATTCTGCACGGAGTCGGGGATGCCTCGGATCTTAATATTATTGCGCCGGGATCTGTCCTCTATATCTGCAATCTTGAGTTTAAACGCCTCAAGGTCACTTTGCTGCTGATCATGGGCCGTTATGAGGTCATTATGAGACGAGACCAGTTCCTCTACTTTCCTCTCTAAATGGTCCGTATAGTCTCCTATAGCATGCAGCTCCGTCTTAACCTCCCGAAGAGCGGCTGTGAGATCTTGAGTCAACTCAGATTTAAACGCTGAGAGAGCATGATACAGAGTTTTGACTGTGAGAGGTGCATCAGAATCAGGGTCAAACCCCGGCATAGAGGCAGGGCTGCAAGGGGTATCTTGTGGGGAAGCGGCAACCGAGGACTTCCGTAGAGAAGAGGCGGCAGGGGCCGTCTTCTGAGGCGGAAAAGATACTCTGGGAGGCAGCACCCCTTTGACCTTTTTAGGAGGCATTCCAATGAAATGAGGTTCCGTAGGCGGAATGACGATGATAAAGAAGCTCAGGATCTCGTAGAATATATGGCGGAGAGTTAGGTCAGCATAAAGAGCACGGGTGGTGGCGGACAAGCGGTCTGGACTACATCAGAAGATCGGTACCACACAGGGCCAGGCAGAGGGTCATCTCCATCCTGTGGGACCCAGATGGAAGGCTCCCAGCCGGGAGAGAGGGGTGAGAGGTCAGGCACACAGCCAGGGTCCAGCAGCACTGCACGTTAAATAATGTGAAACAGGACAGGACTGATAGGACACACTTCCCACTAGGCACTTCCCTGTTGCAGGATGCAGGGATCAGCAGGCAGGAGAGGAATAGTTGAATAATAACTGCCACCCAGGAGTGCAGGCAGGCTGGGCGGGGGGGCAGCTCCGGGCTTCCACATTGATATGGCACTTCCGGCGGGGGGAGGCCCAAATCTAGGCCGCGGCTCCCGGGTCTGATATAGGCCGCGAATGGCCGGAGCTCCGAGGGAGGTAGCCAGCCACTCCACCTCACCGTAGGAGGGCTTCCAGGTGATCTGGGGTGCGGAGGAGCGCGGCCGGCGCTCGCCGGAGCGGGACGGGGCAGCAGGAGAGGCAGTCGTGTGGAAGATGGCCGCCGGGAGGAGAGGGACAGACCGGTATCAATATCTTAACACCACGTGCAATTGTTAGTTGTGACTATTCATGCTACTATATAGGCCTCATCACTTTGGTGTTCCACCACTGACATTTACTAACCAGACACACAACCATATATAACCCCAACTCTTCTATCAGTAAGAACTCTGCTAAAGGGGCAACCATCTAGTTTCAAAAATGGACCCCAACTTCATTATGCAGCTTTCACAGAAACTCAACTCTTTTACTTCTCTGCTCCTTGTTTTTACAGAAATTCTGCTCAGTTTTGCCTTACTGACTGTAAACATATTGCCACATTCTGTACTTGCTTATTTTGTTATGTTGGCGGGCTATAAGTTTAATAATAATAATAATAATAATAATAATAATAATAATAATAATAATAATAATAATTATCAACTGTATTTTGTCACCAGTAGTTAAAGCAGAGCCCATTATTGTACTGTGTGTATTGAATAGAAAGTCTCTCATAGTATACATTAAAGAGACAATTATGGTGACCAGTATAGAGTAGATGGGAAACAAAAGCTAACATTTTGGTTGGCAAATCCATACACAGCTCCATAATACAGGTTGAGTTTCCCATATCCAAAACGCTCGGGACCAGAAGTACAGTATTTTGCATACCATAATGACAGATCTTATCTAAACACAGAATGTATTTATGTTTCATATACACCTTATACACACAGCCCAAAGGAAATTTTAGACAATATTTCAATAATTTTGTGCATGAAACAAAGTTTGTGTACGTTGAACCATCAGAAAGCAAAGGTGTCACTACAGGTGAAGCTCAGAAAATTACATTATCGTGCAAAAGTTCATTTATTTCAGTAATTCAACTTAAAAGGTAAAACTAATATATTATATAGACTCATTACATGCAAAGTGAGATATTTCAAGCCTTTATTTGTTATAGTTTTGATGATTGTGGCTTACAGATTAAGATAACCCCAAATCCAAAATATCAGAGAATTAGAATATTACAGAAAATCAATAAAAAAAGGATTTTAAATACAGAAATGTTGGCCCTCTGAAAAGTATAATCATGCATACATACTCAGTACTTGGGGCCTAATTCAGACCTGATCGCTTGGCTGCATTTTCGTACAGCGGGCGATCAGGTCTAAACTGCGCATACGTACGCACTCCAATGCGCAGGCGCATCGCACGGATACAAAGCAGATCGCCGCTCAGCGATGGGTTTGTGCGAAGGATCCATTTGCATGGGCATTCGCAAGGAGATTGACAGGTAGAAGGCATCTGTGGGTGTCAACTGACCGTTTTCTGGAAGTGTTTGGAAAAACGCAGGCATGTCCAAGCATTTGCAGGGAGGGTTCCTGATTTCAATTCTGGTCCTGGACAGGCTGAAGTGTTCACAGCAGCTGAATAAGTCCTGGGCTACTCAGAGACTGCACAAAATCTGTATGTACAGCTCTGCTACACATGCGTTCGCACACTTGCAAAGTGAAAATACACTCCCCTATGGGTGGTGACTATGCAAATGCAGGACAGCAAAAAAAACCTAGTGAGCGAACAGGTCTGAATGACCCCCTTTGGTTTGGGCCCCTTTTGCATTAATTAATGCCTCAATGCGGCGTGGCATGGATTCTATCAGCCTGTGGCACTGCTGAGGTGTTATGGAAGACCAGGATGCTTCAATAGCGGCCTTCAGCTCATTTGCATTGTTAAATCTCATGTCTCTCATCTTTCTCTTGGCAATGCCAATAGATTCTCTATGGAGTTCAGGTCAGGCGAGTTTGCTGGCCAATCCCACGGTCACTGAACCAGTTTTTGGTACTTTTGGCAGTGTGGGCAGGTGCCAAGTCCTGCTGAAAAATTAAGTCATCATCTCCATAAAGCTTGTCTGCAGAAGGAAGCATGAAGTGCTCTAAAATGTCCTGGTAGATGGCTTCGTTGACTCTGGATTTAATAAAGCACAGTGGACCAACACCAGCAGATGACATGGTTCCCCATATCAACACAGACTGTGGAAACTTCACACTGGACTTCAGGCATCTTGGATTGTGTGCCTCTCCCTTCTTCCTCCCTACACTGGGACTTTGGTTTCCAAATGAGATGCAAAATTTGAATTCATAAGAAAAGAGGACTTTGGACCACTGAGCAACAGACCAGTTCTTTTTTTCTTTAGCCCAGGTCCAGGTTACGTCTGTGTGTGGTGGCTCTTGATGCACTAACTCCAGCCTCAGTCCACTCCTTGTGAAGCTCCCCCACACTTTTGAATAGCCTTTTCCTGACAATCCTCTCCAGGCTGTGGTCATCCCGGCTGCTTGTGCACCTTTGTCTTCCGCACTTTTCACTTCCACTTAACTTTCTATTAATGTGCTTTGATACAGCACTTTGAGAACATCCAACTTCTTTTGCAATTTCCTTTTGAGGCTTTCTCTCCTTGTGGAGAGTGTCGATGATGGTTTTCTGCACAGGTCAGCATTCTTCCCCATGATTTTGAATTGTACTGAACCAGACTGAGAGAACATTTAAAGGCTCAAGAACCCTTTGCAGGTGGTTTAGATTAATTAGGGTGTGACACTTTCAGCCTACAATATTGAACCTGTTCACAATATTTTAATTTTCTGAGATTTTGGATTTGGTGTTTTCTTAAGCTGTAAACCACAATCATAAAAATTATTACAAATAAAGGCTTGAAATATCTCACTTTGTATATAATGAGTCTATATAATATATTCGTTTCACCTTTTAAGTTGAATTACTGAAATAAATGAACTTTTGCACGATATTCTAATTTTCTGAGTTTCACCTGTATCTCCGTCACACTCAAAAAATTAAGGATTTCTAAATATTTTGGATATCAGATTTTGCATAGGGGAGACTCAACCTGTATTGAATTTATGCAAAATGGTAGTGTAGTGTCACAAAACAGCGGTTTTTATTTTTGTCACAAGCATTACAAAAGCGTGTAGCATTTATACAGTAATTACTAAATAACATTAAATAGAGCAAATTAGTATTTTTTTTGTATGGATACATTTTTGTTAATTAATCATAATTTGACTGTTTTCGTTCTTGGAATATCTGTTATTCCATGGTTTCTTAGTAACATTTTCTCTGTTTTTTATATATACAGCCATTCATTTACATACAGTAGTGTACCGGCCGTGTTATGCTTGTCATTTACTAAGCAGTACACCCAGTCCGTGAAATCACAAGTCTCACAGAGGGAGGGATTAGTGGTTGGGGAGACTGCCTATTAAAGCAATGGGAAGTCCCAGGTAGAAGTACAGTAAACTCAGTCTCATAAAGATAACAGTCTCATAATTTGAAAAGTCACACTTGTATTGTATATCTGTGTAAAAAGTAGCATTATATCTGTGTAAAAATTAGCATCCACAGTTTTTTTCTAATTTTCCCAAAACAAGTTCTGTCATACTTTGTATGCAGATTCAGACATGCACACAGATATACAGTCAAAATTAGAAAAAAAAACTGTGGATGCTAATTTTTACACAAATATACAAGTGTGTCCTTTCCGGCCATCAAACCCTAGCTCACGGGCATGGTAACCATCGATGATACCATTATGCCAAGAGAGCCTTGGAGGCAGGTGATTGACACCTGCAGTGACATAGTGATGTTGCTCATTGTCATTTTGGGTTTTATAGTGCTGTGCATCCCAACTCTATCACTGATTGTAATGATTTTTTTTCTTTTAGAGAGCTGTGCAGAACTCTGAAATGGAGACGCTGAGCCAATGCTTTTCTGTGTTTACATTTCTAATTAATGTAGAGTTTATCTAAAAAAGTAATTCTTAATTACTAACATCATTTGACTTTACAATGGAGACTTCACAGATGCGCAAGGGCGGTTTTCAAAAGCGACACCTGGTGGACGAACACCAGTATTGAATCCAACGGAGACTTAGGGCCTAATTCAGACCTGATCGTAGATGTGCTAAATTTAGCACATCTACGATCAGCTTCCCTGACACGTGGGGGAACGCCCAGCACAGGGCTAGTCAACCCGCATGACAGGCTCTGCCCCGTCGCACAAGTACAAGAGCATCGCGTGGCGGTGATGCTTTTGTACTTGAAGCGTAGCTCCCCATCAGCGCAGCTCCTGCATGCTGGCAGGGAGCTACTCGTTGCTGTGAGGGTCACAGTGGCTGCGTGTAATGGCATGCACTGCCACGGACGCCCCCCCCCCCCCATGGTCTGGGCACGCCTGCGTTGCCCGGACCGCGCCCCCTATATGACGGCCAAGCGCCACCGGACCACCCCCTCCCGCCCAGTGACCGCCTCTGCCTGTCAATCAGGCAGAGGCGATCGCAGGGTTGAGACAGCCATCGGCTGTCTGGCATGCGCCAGCGCAGTTCAGACATGATCGCTGCTGTGCGAAAACACACAGCAGCGATCAGGACTGAATTAGCCCCTTAATTCATTAAACTATGATTGAATACACCACGCTGCGACAAGGGCAGGCAAACGTAATGCTACTGGTTTTTAACACTACATGCCAAACGGAGGATAGATGAGCATGGCTACATCTGTATGACACTTTTCACTGTGCTGCAAAGCTATTGGTAGTCGTACTGCTTCTACAGTATGTAGCTAATAATGTTGGCTTTACTTCATGAGCCAGGCAAACTGAGTGAATGCAGATCCAATAGTTAACATCTAATTGTTTATAAAGTGGACCTGCACATACTGGGGCCAAAGCAAAGTTGGAAGTAAAATGGTCTCTGGAGATGCACACATCTCTGCAGCAGATATGCACCGCGGTTACTAATAGTGATATTCATTAGTGTGTATGTGTACTTTGCTCTATGCTTGGTGCAAAGGATTCGTCTCCTAACAGATGAATATACTCTTACATGCTGGTCTATATATGTGTACATGCCCTGATTGCCCTGTACATGCTTCCTTACATAAGAACACCAAGTTCTACCTGTCCCACCATAAGTATACTGTACATCAGAATTGTTATTATTATTATTATCCTTTATTTATATGGCGAAACATGGGATCCGCATTGCCCAGTTACAGAGTAATTAAAAAAATAAGAAAAACAAGAAAACAGTCACTTACAGTTCAAGACAATATAGGACAAGTACAGGGTAAATAAACACTTCTGCATCAGAAGACAACAATGAAATAAGCATTAGGGTGGCAGAAAACCGTGGGATTTGGAGCCGTCAAAAGGAGTATGGAGTAGAAGATGGTTTAAGTAAGAGAAGGAAAGGCACATGAGGGAGTTTGTGAGAGTTTACATTCTAATGTGGATTTTATTTCTGTTGAGGATAATGTGTTTTTCTGTGGAGATAATGAGGGAGATTCAAATGTTTGAAAAGTCAGTTGGGTGTCTGTTTTTTCCTATCTAATAGACAGGAAAAAATAGACTCCCAACTGACTTTTCAAACATTTGAATCTCCCCCAAAGTGTTTATTTATTCAGTGGGGGATATGGATATTGTAGGTTTTTTTCTGTGGGGGATAATGTGGGTTTAATTCTATGAGAATAATGTGAACTTTTTCTATAGGGATTAATGTGTTTTTTCTTCTGTGTAAGATAATGTTTTTGGTTTTATCTTCTTTGGGGGATTATGTATTGATGTTGTTGTTGTTGTTTTTTAATGCGGAGGAAAATGTTTTTTTGTTTTTTTTCTTGTTTGGGATAATGTGTTTTGGGTTTTTTCTTCTGTGGGGGATAATTTCGGTTTATTTCTACATTGTACGTTATAATACTTACTACTACGCCCATTAGTGTGACTTTACGTACATCAGTATAACTTAGTATAACTGTGTATTCATTATTCATTATGGGCAGCATGGCTGACATAATGGTTATGTCACCCATGCTGACAGAATTCTTTGGTTTGATTCCCAATAATGCAATATATGTGTAAAGTTTGTATAGTGTATCCATGTTTGCATGTATTTTTCGCCACAAGCCAATAACAAACTGGCAGGTTATTTGGATTCTGACAATAAATTAACTGAGGTTGTAGGTTTGATTCCCACTATGGCCCTAACTGTGTGGAGTTTGTATATTCTCACTGGGCTTGTGTGGGTTTCCTCCAGGTACTCCAGTTTCCTCCCATGCTCCAAAAATATACTGGTAGGTAAATTTGTTCCTGAAAGAAAATGATTCCTAGTGTGTACTGTACAAGTATATGTGTGTGGACATGTGGAAGGAAATATAGATTGTAAGCTCCACTGGGGCAGGGGCTGATGTGAATGGACAAATGTTTTCTGTAAAGTGCTGTGGAATATATGTGCGCTATATAAATAACTGTCAATAAATAATTTGTTCGGATCCCGGAAAGGTAAGTGATTAAAGTGTGTGCAGGGTGTGTGGTGTGCACCACATACCCTGCACACATTACACTGCTAAACAAATTATTATTTTTTGTTTGGTGCCTGTTGTGAATGGGCAAATATTTTTGTTTGGTGCCCGGAATGTTAGTATTGATTTTGGTTATATGGAGCGTGCTAATTTAAAATACGAAAACAGGGGGGCGTGGTCTGCTGCCAAACAGAGAGGACGCCATTCTCTGAAGCTCCGTTCCCTGCCATCAATTAAGGCTGCCAGATTGGGCTTCGGCGCCTGGGGCCCGACAATACTGGCAGTGAGAGCCTCCTGCTTAGTGTACTGACCGGCGAGTGGTGTCACGGAGCCGGGGGGCATCCTTGCAAGTCCCTGCGGGTTGTGGCCTACCCGCTGCAATGGAGCCGGGACCTCGAGTCTAACGGAGGTTCGGGACGTGAGGCGCGACGTCCGTGGAGCCCTGCGCACGGAGCCTGCATCCTGGTAACCGCACCCCTGTTCTCTCCCTCCCGCCTTGCAGTGTGTTCCCCGTCACGGACGGGCAGCGGGTGCACGCATCTCCGGGGGCCCTGACTCATCTCCCCGCACGGACCCCACCTGCCTCTGTCGCTGCACCCTCGGAGCCGGTATACTGTGGGGGTCGGGGCGGTGCTCACTACCCGGGGACACCTGTCACACCCGGATTGTGCGCACTGTGCACGCCAGCCAACAGGGCGCTGCCCACTGCGCTTCCATCTCTCTAGGCTACACAGCCACAAAGACCCCACAGTGAACTCCTATATTACTGATACACGGCTGGCTGCGCTCCTCATGCTTGGCAGTGCCTGATACCCTGCACAATTGAATGTTTATGACATCTTACCATTTGGGATACCCTTTCTCACTACAAATCACACACAACGGCAATAATATCACTCTCCATAAACCTGCAGATATGCCTGCCTTCTTGGTCTCCAGCCAATTGCGCTTCCCGATTGGGAATCGTTCCACGGTCACATGGAGCTCCCGCCGCTTCCCTCTAAGGATGACCTTTGGCAACGAGCTTCTACTTCGAGCAGAAGTCGCAAATCCCTATTGAAGTCTCAACCTGCATAAGTGACTTGATCTTTCACTACAGTACTGATTATTGTTGAGATGTCACTTGCTCTTATTCTCAGGCACAAATCATTATTTCTCATACGTCCTAGAGGATGCTGGGGATGCTTCAAAGACCATGGGGTATAGACGGGATCCGCAGGAGACATGGGCACTTTACGACTTTTAAGGGGTGTGAACTGGCTCCTCCCTCTATGCCCCTCCTCCAGACTCCAGTTTAGAATCTGTGCCCAGGCAGACTGGATGCACAACTGAGGAGCTCTACTAAGTTTCTCGGAAAAGACTTTATGTTAGGTTTTTTATTTTCAGGGAGGCTGCTGGCAACGGTCTCCCTGCATCGTGGGACTTAGGGGAGAGAAGTCAGACCTACTTCTAGGGAGTTTAAAGGCTCTGCTTCTTGGCTACAGGACACCATTAGCTCCTGAGGGTATGGAACACTAGGTACGCCTAGGGGTTCACTCCCAGAGCCCGCCGTCACCCCCCTTTCAGAGCCAGAAGTCAGAAGACATCTGAGTAGAAGAAGAAAAAGAAGACTTCAGTGACGGCTTTCTGTGGTACCGCACAGCGATCGCGCTGCGTGCCATGATCCCATACACAGCGGCACTGCAGGGTGCAGGGCGCGCGGGGGGGGGGGGGGGGGGGGGCCTGGGCAGCATTATAAACCTCTTGTTAGGCTGGCAGAAGGTAATTGAGGTGCCTGGGCACTAAATTCGGACCCCCGCCGGCATTTATTTATTTAAAAAGAGCGGGCTGAAGCGCGCCATGTAGGGGGCGGGGCTTAGCCCTCACAACTCACATCAGCGCCATGTTCTCTCCAGAGCATGCAGAGACGCTGGTCCTTCCTCACCACTGCTAATAACAAGTAACAGGGTGCAAAACAGAGTTGGTGCAATATTAAGTAATATAAAGCGCTGCAGGGTCTGAGGCATTATATTTATAGCGTTCAGAGCCAGGACAGGCGCTGGGTTGTGAGCTGGCAAACTCACTCTGTGTTTCTCTGACAGGATTTACTGTGGGTCTGTCCCCCTTTAGGCCCAGTGTGTCTGTGGGTGTCGGTACAGGTGTGTCGGCATGTCTGAGGCAGAGTGCTCTTCCCAGGAGGAGAATGTGTTGGGGGCAGAAATGGCTGTGGGAGTGACCCTGTCGGCACAGCCGACTTCTGACTGGGTAAATGTGTTGAAGGCTTTGAATGCTAATGTGGCTCTTATTAATATGAGATTAGATAAATCTGAGTCTCAGAACCAGGTATGGAAAATATCCGTGGAGGATGTGTTATCACAGGTACAGACCCCTTCGGGGTCACATAAGCGTTCGTTTGCGCAGTTAGCAGACACAGATACCGACACGGACTCTGACTCCAGTGTCGACTATAGTGATACCAGATTAGATCCAAAATTGGCAAAGAGCATTCAGTACATGATTGTGGCAATAAAAGACGTCTTACACATCACTGAGGACCCTTCTGTTCCTGATACTAGGGTCTGTATGTTTAAGGGAAAGAAACCTGAGGTAACGTTTACTCCCTCTCATGAACTGAATACCCTTTTTGAAAAAATGTGGGAAAATCCTGACAGAAAGTTTCCAATTCCCAAAAGGATTCAAATGGCGTATCCGTTCCCCTCTGGGGATAGAGGAAAGTGGGAGTCACCTCCCGTTGTAGACAAGGCACTGTCACGTTTGTCTAAAATGGTGGCTTTACCGTCTCCTGACATGGCAGCCCTTAAGGATCCTGCGGATTGTAGGCAGGAAAATACGCTGAAATCCATTTATGTCACCACAGGTACACTACTCAGACCAGCTATTGCTTCTGCGTGGGTGAGTAGTGCTATCGAAAAATGGGCAGATAACTTGTCATCTGACATAGAGACCCTGGATAGGGATACCATCCTTTTAATGCTGGGTTGTATCAGGGACGCTGCAGCCTACCTAAAGGAAGCGGCAAGAGATATTGGCCTCTTGGGATCAAGGGCAAATGCCATGGTAGTCTCAGCTAGGAGGGCATTGTGGATTCATCAATGGAATGCTGATGCTGACTCTAAGAAAGCTATGGAGTCTCTACCATATAAAGGTGGTGTGTTGTTTGGTGAAGGTCTCGCTGAACTGGTATCTACGGCTACCGCGGGTAAGTCGTAATTTTTGCCTTATGTTCCTCCACAACAAAAGAAATCGCACCACTTGCAGATGCAGTCCTTTCGGCCGAATAAATACAAAAAAGGCAGAGGTTATTCCTTCCTTGCTAATAGAGGAAGAGGAAGAGGAAGAGGTAAAAGATCTCCAGCCTTGGCGGGTTCTCAGGAGCAGAAGTCCTCCCCGGCTTCTGCCAAATCCACCGCATGACGCTGGGGCTCCTCTGCGGGAGTCTGCACCGGTGGGGGCACGTCTCAAGCTCTTCAGTCAATTCTGGGCTCGTTCAGCCCTAGACCCGTGGATTGTAGAAATAGTGTCCCAGGGGTACAAACTGGAGCTTCAAGACGTTCGCCCTCGACGTTTTTTTTCCCTTCAAATCAGCCTTACCAGCTTCTCTTCCGAACAGGGAGATAGTATGCGATGTAATACAAAAGTTGTGTCTAAATCAAGTTATTGTCAGGGTTTCCCCGGCACAACAGGGAGAAGGCTTTTATTCAAGCCTGTTTGTGGTTCCGAAGCCGGACGGCTCGGTCAGACCAATTCTGAACCAAAAGTCCCTAAATCTTTACCTAAAAAAATTCAAATTACACATCCCCATATATCCTCCGCATCAGGCTTACCTGAGGTTTGCTACTCAGGATTGTAATTACCAATTTCAGACGTTGCCGTTTGGTCTGACCACGGCTCCGAGGATTTTCACCAAGGTAATGGCGGAAATTATGGTTCTCCTTCGCAAGCAAGAAGTCGCAATTATCCCGTACCTGGACGATCTCCTGATAAAGGCGAGATCCAAAGACAAGCTGGAGCAGGACATTGCGCTCTCCCTGACATTGCTGCAACAACATGGTTGGCTCCTAAACCTGCCGAAATCACAGTTGAATCCGACAAAGAGGCTGTTGTTTTTGGGAATGGTTCTGGACACAGAATTACAGAGAGTTTTTCTTCCAAAGGAGAAGGCTCTGGAAATTCAGGGTTTGGTAAAAAAAATTCTGAAACCAGCGAGAGTATCAATTCATCAATGCACTCGGTTGCTGGGGAAGATGGTGGCGGCCTACGAGGCCATTCAGTTTGGCAGATTCCATGCTAGAGTGTTTCAGTGGGACCTATTGGACAAGTGGTCCGGATCCCATCTGCACATGCACCAGAAAATAGTCCTATCCTCCAAGACCAGAATCTCACTCCGGTGGTGGCTGCACAGCTCTCACCTCCTAGAGGGACGCAGGTTCGGGATCCAGGACTGGATCCTAGTAACCATGGATGCGAGTCTCCGAGGCTGGGGAGCAGTCACACAGGGGGAAACCTTCCAGGGACAATGGTCAAGCCAGGAAGTTTGTCTACACATAAATGTTCTGGAGTTAAGGGCCATTTACAACGGCCTTCTACAAGCGGAACATCTTCTTCGCAATCTGCCCGTCCTGATACAGTCGGACAATATAAACAGCAGTGGCGCACATAAACCGCCAGGGCGGAACAAAGTGCATGGCGGCAATGGCAGAGGCCACAAAAGTTCTCCACTGGGCGGAAAAACATACAAGCGCTCTGTCAGCAGTCTTCATTCCAGGAGTGGACAACTGGGAAGCAGACTTCCTCAGCAGACACGATCTCCATCTAGGAGAGTGGAGTCTTCATCAAGAGGTCTTCGCAGAAGTGACAAGTCTTTGGGGAATTCCTCAAATAGACATGATGGCATCTCGCATCAACAAGAAACTTCAGAGATATTGTTCCAGGTCGAGGGACCCTCAAGCAATAGCGGTGGACGCGCTGGTGACACAATGGGTGTTTCAGTCGGTGTACGTGTTTCCTCCGCTTCCACTCATTGCAAAGGTGCTAAAGATCATAAGAAGAACAAGGGTTCAGGCGGTACTCATTGTTCCAGACTGGCCAAGGAGGGCCTGGTATCCGGATCTTCAGGAATTACTCATAAGAGATCCCTGGCCTCTTCCTCTTCGAGAGGATCTGTTACAACAGGGGCCGTGCGTGTACCACGACTTACCGCGGCTATGTTTGATGACTTGGCGGTTGAGCGCCAGATCCTAGCCCGAAAGGGTATTCCCAATGAAGTTATTCCCACACTTCTTCAGTCTATGAAAGGAGTGACGTCTAAACATTATCACCGTATTTGGAGAAAATATGTGTCTTGGTGTGAATCCAAGAAGGCTCCTACGGAAAAATTTCAGCTAGGGCGTTTTCTCCATTTCGTACAAGCAGGTGTGGACGCGGGCCTAAAGTTAGGCTCTATTAAAGTACAAATTTTGGCCTTATCAGTTTTCTTTCAAAAACAATTGGCCTCCTTTCCAGAAGTTCAGACCTTCGTGAAAGGAGTTTTGCACATCCAACCTCCCTTTGTTCCCCCAGTGGCACCATAGGATCTTAACTTGGTGTTGCATTTTCTTCAATCACATTGGTTTGAACCTTTACAGAAGGTTGAGTTGAAATTTCTCATGTGGAAAGTGGTCATGCTATTGTCCTTGGCATCCGCAAGGCGGGTGTCTGAGTTAGCGGCTTTGTCTCACAAGAGTCCTTATTTGATCTTCCATGAAGATAGAGCAGAGTTGAGGACACGTCAACAATTTCTGCCGAAGGTGGTTTCATCGTTCCACATGAACCAGCCTATTGTGGTACCAGTGGCTATTGACGCCTTTGCGGAGTCAAAATCCCTCGATGTTGTCAGGGCCTTGAAGATTTATGTCGCCAGAACGGCTCAACTTAGGAAAACAGAGGCTCTGTTTATCCTGTATGCTGCCAACAAGATTGCCTGCTTCCAAGCAGACTATTGCGCGCTGGATCTGCAATACGATTCAGCATGCTCATTCTACGGCTGGATTACCGTTACCGAAATCAGTGAAGGCCCACTCTACCAGGAAAGTGGGCTCATCCTGGGCGGCTGCCCGCGGGGTCTCGGCATTACAACTGTGCTGAGCGGCTACTTGGTCGGGTTCAAACACTTTTGCAAAATTTTACAAGTTTGATACCTTGGCTGATGAGTACCTCATGTTTGGTCAATCAGTGCTGCAGAGTCATCCGCACTCTCCCGCCCATTCTGGAGCTTTGGTATAAACCCCATGGTCTTTGAAGCATCCCAAGCATCCTCTAGGACGTATGAGAAAATAGGATTTTAATACCTACTGGTAAATCCTTTTCTCTTAGTCCGTAGAGGATGCTAGGCGCCCGTCCCAGTGCGGACTCTATCTGCAGTTGTTAATTCTTAATTATGTTTACACACGAGTTGTGTTGCGTTGTGATCAGCCTGTTGCTGCCGTTGTTCATGCCGTTGACTGGTTTTCTGTTAAACGCCATGTTGTACGGCGTGTTTGAGGTGTGAGCTGGTATGAGTCCCACCTTAGTTAACAATAAATCCTTTCCTCAAAATGTCGGTCTCCCTGGGCACAGTTCCTATAACTGGAGTCTGGAGGAGGGGCATGGAGGAAGGAGCCAGTTCACACCCCTTAAAAGTCTTAAAGTGCCCATGTCTCCTGCGGATCCCGTCTATACCTCATGGTCTTTGATGCGTCCCCAGCATTCTCTACGGACTAAGAGAAAAGGATTTACCGGTAGGTATTAAAATCCTATTATGTCTCTTTGCTTATCACATTCCAGTTAATGTTATATTGGTGCTGCTTACAACCTATAGATTCTTTCCCTTGTTGACACCTTGTTGACACCTAGATGTTTAGTCATTACTGCTTATATACTTATTCAGGTTATTATAATTACTGTTGATTATTCCAGGAGTTTCTCTCTCAGCAGATGCCCTGCTGTGTAAGAGTTTGTCGTTAGGGTTGCTGTCCCCCTTACAGCCCCCTTACAACCCCCTTGTTGTTGCATTTTCGATTTATTGGACCAGGAGTTGGCTGGCTGCCACTTTTGGCCCAATCGCAGTTTTTTCTTCCATTTTTACTTGTTCTTTGTTCTCGACCTTTTGGTTACTATTTTCTTTGTACTAGGTTTAAACTGAGTTTACTTCCTCTACTACTTTTTATCTTTCTTTCTACCCTGGGAATCAGTGAGCCGAACCTTTCTCCTGTACCTCTACCTTTCTGTGTGTTGGGATTCTCGGATCCTCGAACTCGCTATTTTAGTCATCTGATGATTTGGCTTCCACTAAATGTTTTCTCATGACAGGTCACAACAACTTAAAGATTGCTAATTTTAATGTTAAAGGGTTAAATATTCCTGAGAAGAGATCTAAATTACTCAAATGTCTTAGAGAGGATAGAGTTGACATTGCCCTCATCCAGGAAACGCACTTTAAGGTTGGGAATGCTCCCTCACTTAAATGTCATTATTAGCCACATGTTTTTACATCGAACAACTCCTCTGGGAAAACCTTAGGAGTAGCAATCTTAATAGCCAGACATCTCCCTCTTACAAATATCACTTCATACAAGTTGGCAGAGGGGAGGGGGCTCCTGGTCAAATGTGAGATTTATAATCAGCGCTATTCCTTTTTAAATATATATGTCCCCAACACAAAACAGCCGACTTTTATTTCCTCCGTACTCGAAACCGCTGAGTCTCTCTTGGAGGGGATAGTGGTGATGGGAGGTGATTTGAATTGGCCCCTAGATCCGACAAAAGATACCTCCAATAAATCCTCTCATAGATCTGGGAGGGAATATAGTAGGATGCGTCGCACCCTTCTAGACCATCAACTGATGGACGTTTGGAGACTATCCCATCCAATAGATTTAGATTACACATATTCCTCTTATGCCCATCAAATTTACTCTAGAATAGACTATATGTTTCTGAGCCATCACCATCTACATCTGTCAGATGTTTCTATAGGACCGATAACCTGGTCTGATCATGCTCCCGTTTTCCTACAACTTTCAATTCCTCAATCCCCAAAGAAACAATGGGCGAGGCGTTTTAATGATACACTCCTACAGGACCCATACTGCAAAGCACAACTAGATTCAGCTATAGATTCTTACAAAATATAAACGATCTTGAAGATATCTCTAAATTAACAGTGTGGGAAGCCCACAAATGTTTGCTGAGGGGCACTTGTATACAATTAGGCTCCTTCTTGAAAAAAAGAAAAGAAAAAGAAAAGCCGACATCCTTGCCAAAATTAAATCATTAGAAGCGTCACACAAACAATCTAGATCTCCTACTTATTATTGTGTGGAACTTGAAGAAGCTTGTGCTTCTCTTAATAGCCTTCTTCGGGATCATCTTAAACTCTCCTATAGCAAATGCAGAAGTCGCCATTATCAATGGGGCAATAAACCCGGGAGACTCCTAGCTCAGGCTCTTTGTGCACATCGAGCCACTACCTTCATTCACACTATCAAAGATGAATTTGGCCAAACCTATAATGAGACTACCGCAATAGCGGAAGCATTTAGATCCTACTACGCCAAACTTTATAATCTTTCTGAAGATGGTGGTAAACTAAAATTAGAATCTCCTCGCTCAGTGGTCTCAAATTACCTGAAGTTGATAGATTTCCCCACTTTGTCACAGGTAGATGCAGATCTGCTAGACGAGCCCTTTCTTACGGGGGAAGTGGTTAAAGCCATTGAGTCTTCTCCAGTGGGTAAGAGCCCCGGCCCTGATGGATTTACCATAGCCTATTATAAATCGTTCAAAGACAAACTTGCTTCCCTTCTTACACGCGCTTTCAACTCAATATCAGACAAAATACATTTTTTGACTCATTCATTGGAAGCACACATAACTGTCCTTCCAAAGAAAGGCAAAGACCCCAGTCTCTGTCCCAGTTATAGACCCATTTCCCTACTGAACATCGATTTTGAAGTAGTTTGCTAAATTAATCTCAAACCGTTTAAAGTTATTACTCCCAAAATTGATTAATGGATATCAGGTTGGCTTCGTTCTGGGGCGTGAAGCCAAAGATAACACCACTAAAGTTATTAACATGATCCATTATGCTCTGCAATCCCCAACCCCCTTGATACTGATTTCTACGGATGCTGAAAAAGCTTTGACAGGGTTGAGTGGGAATTTATGACTGGTAATTTATGACATCTGGGACTTGGTCATACTTGTCTCCATAGAATCTTGGCCCTATATGATTCTCCCTCTGCGAAAGTTAAGGTTAATGGCTCGCTTTCCACTTCCAATGGAACCAGGCAGGGGTGCCCCCTCTCCCCCTTACTATTTGTGCTATGTATAGAAGCTCTTGCTAGAGCGATACGTCTTAATCCGAATGTTTCGGGTTTGGAGATTGGGGGTCAGGAATATAAACTGGCCTTATTTGCAGATGACCTATTGGCCCTGATCTCAACCCTATTATCTCCCTACCAAATTTGATCACCGAATTCCACAGATTTGGGGATCTCTCCAATTTTAAAATTAACTATTCCAAGTCGGTTGCCATGAATCTCACTACCCCAACATATGTAGTTGATAAATGGAAAAATTTGTTTTCCTTTTATTGGCATAATTCTAAACTGAAATATTTAGGAGTACAGATCTCTAATCACCTCACTCAGCTGTTTTCTTTAAACTACACTCCATTATTACATTCTCTACGATCAGATTATCAAAAATGGCGTTCTCTACATCTGTCCTGGTTTGGCAGGATAAATGTAGTTAAAATGAACTCCCTTCCGAAAATTTTATATCTTCTTCAAACGCTTCCTATTCATATTCCCACTACATGGCTCCTTGCAATTCAGTCTTATCCGTAAATTTGTTTGGGGACGATCCCATACCCGATTCAAGCATGACATTCTTTTTAGACGGGAACATCGGGGTGGCATACAGCTCCCATATATTCCCGGCTACCACCAGGCTATACTTTTGAACTGGGTCTTAGACTGGACTCGCGCAAAAGATACTAAACTCTGGGTCTCACTAGAAGAGAAAAGCTTCGCTCACTATATTGTAATTGCTCCATGGCTACCTAACCTACCGAGAGTGGACCATCCCACTATTACTACCACCCTCAGAATGTGGAAGAAGCTGTGCTTACTACCACACATTTCCTCTAAAATATCACATTTGACCTCTTTCCTTTATAACCCTGACTTTCCTCCCGGCCTTCAGACTACCTCTTTTACATTATGGGCTGAAGCTGGGATTTTTAGAGTAGGACAGCTGATAGGTTCAAAGGGGGTGCGCTCATTTCCTGACATTCAAACATCATGGCCTCTCCCAAACTCTGAATTCTGGAAGTTTTTACAATTATGTCATTTTATGTTTTCAATTTGTAAAACTACTAAATTACCAAGGAATCTTACACTTTTTGAGCGATTATGTGTTGACCCCCAGTCACCCTCACATACTATTTCACAACTTTATTTGTCTCTTATTGACAATCTTTTTACCAGTCCACTCTCATTTGTAGTGGTATGGAAAAAAGAGCTCCATGGACTGGTTCTTGATCTGGATTGGGTAGAAATTTTTCGCAATACTCTTGCGAGTTCCCTATGTCTGGTGACATTTGAAACCCTTTATAAGATTATATACCGTTGGTATAGGATTCCCGTAACGTTACACAAAATGTACCCCACCATATCCAATAACTGCTGGAGATGTAGGTCTGCCATAGGCAGCTTCCTGCATATATGGTGGGACTGCCCGGCTCTCTCTACTTTTTGGGCTGATATATTTAAACGTACCGAAGCAATATTGAAAGGCAAAGTGCCTAAAGACCCCGGTTTTTGGTTACTAAACATCACCACTGCAAACACTACGACATACAAACATTCAGTACTTAGGCACCTCAATAATGCTGCAAAAGCAGTAATACCTATTTCATGGAAATCGACAAAGGCTCCCTCAATGAGGAATTGGTTTAGGAGGATTGACTACTATATGGAGATGGAAGATATAATTTCATTCCCACAGATAATATCTTTAATTTTTCAACAATATGGTTGCCATGGTTGGAAATCAAAGAAACTTCATTAAATCACTATTACTTAGATAATACTTTGCCTTCCGCCTCCTTCAGGTAGTTGATTTTACAGTTAGATCTGTTTCCACTATATAGTGGCAGGAGCAGATAATTCACCTTTTACCTCGCGATTTTGGCTTACTGGTTCTCAGGTTCCTTTACTTCCCTCTCTACCCCTTCGACCCCCATCTACTATCTTCCCCTCGTGGACTTTCTTTCTGTTTCCCTTTTTTCTTTCCTCTTCTATCTCTTCTTTAATATTGCTTTATATTATTGAAAATTATGTGTAAATTCAGTTTTGTAACAAATGCTGATTTTATTAATGTATACTGTTATTTCTCCATGAACCTAATTTAATAAAAACAGTTTATACAAAAAAAATATATACGAAAACAGTTTTTCGCTATCAGCTATACTTTTTGCACATGCCCAGGCCATGGCACATCGCCACCTGGGCCACCTTCAGTCTGAGCAGGACGTAATTCGTCCTGGTTGTCAGAAACTTTCTGGGCAACCACAAAGCTCAAAACTATGCTGAGCTAGTAAACAACATGCTCATTAATTTCAGAAACCTTGGATGTAATATGAGCATAAAAGTTCATTACTTACACAGTCACTTGGACCGTTTCCCAGAAAATGTGGGTGATATGAGCGAAGAGCAAGGTGAAAGATTTCACCACCACAAAACAATGGAAGATTGCTACCAGGGAAGATGGGATATACATATGATGGCAGATTACAGCTGGAATTTACAGACTGTCCAAACAAAGTCCATTCAAGAATGTCCCACAAAAGAAGCTTACTAAACTAATTTTCTTTTCATTTATGGTTTAATTTTATTATTTTCAAGAAAAAGTGTTATTTGAGTCACTATAATGTTACTGTAATGTTAGTATGTTTTATTGATGTCACTAAAATATTCTAGAAAATATTTTAAGACTATGTTTTTTAACATTTTGTGTTTTATTATGTGAATCATAGGCCTAATATGAAATAGGGTAACACAAATCAGACAATGTTTATATCTCAAAAATTAGAGCTGATAGGCGAATATTAATGTTATATTTGAAATCAGAACACCAAATATACATAAAATCAGCCCAAAAATCCTTGGCACCAAAATGTTTTGTATTTTATTATGTGAATGATATGCCTAATATGAAATAGGGTAGCACAAATCAGACAATGTTTATATCTCAAAAATTAGAGCTGATAGGCACAAATGAATGCTATATTTGAAATCAGCGCCCCAAATATACATAAAATCAGCTCAAAAATCCTCGGCACCAAATCACGGATTGGGCTGTGTTATAGAAATGCCAAAGCTTTTAATGTGGTTGAGGGCTGATGCAATAATGACATGTACTTTTGATCGGTAATTTCTATTCTATATACTTGGCAACTTGAAAAATGCAGAAAAAAAATTATGGAATACATTTTTATCATGTCCAAATGTAAGCATTTTCCTAGAAAGCCTGTTTAGCTAGAAATGGAGTATTTCACATTAATTTAAAATGCACCTATTCACTTCAATGAAGTTATTCTGTAAATACACCTGTGGAAACGGTCCTATTTATTACAATTCAGTTCTTGCACACATAGTACATATTTCTAGCATACTGGCTTAATCTCAGTAATCTCAAATATTTGATGCCAGTAAAAATATTTTGGACGATATCAAACAACGATTTATTAAATTGATCTTTATTTGTATATACAGTATTACGGAAGATTTGGAAAACTGCTATTTTATAGATCAATTTTCCTTTTCTAGATTTAAAGATTAGGTAATTGACCTATTCATTTTTTTTAAATCCTTTATTTCTACAATTTGACCTTTTAGATGACTTCCTCCTTCTGTGAATTCCCACTTAATGATGCTACTTTGGCAGATGCAACTTTGTCCTCGCTAATGTATTCACAAATGTAGACAGGTCATTGACTTCCGCAAGATAAGCATACTCATCTGAAAGAGCCTGTGATTCTTTGAACATTACAATGATATGCCTGGCTAGTTATTCTATCTCAGTCTACTGTAAAGCTGGGGACATAGACAATTCATAGAATATCAATATTAAAATATGAAAAAATATAATAAAAAATATTACAGGTTGAGTCTCCCTTATCCAAAATGCTTGGGACCAGAGGTACTTTGGATATCGGATTTTTCCGTATTTTGGAATAATTGCATACCATAGTGAGATATCATGGTGATGGGACCTAAATCTAAGCACAGAATGCATTTATGTTACATATACACCTTATACACACAGCCTGAAGGTCATTTTAGCCAATATTTTTTATAACTTTGTGCATTAAACAAAGTGTGTCTACATTCACACAATTCATTTATGTTTCATATACACCTTATACACACAGCCTGAAGGTCATTTAATACAATATTTTTAATAACTTTGTGTATTAAACAAAGTTTGTGTACATTGAGCCATCAAAAAACAAAGGTTTCACTATCTCACTCTTACTCAAAAAAGTCCGTATTTCGGAATATTCCGTATTTCGGAATATATGGATATGGGATACTCAACCTGTACTATTAAATGCAAACAGTTTTGCAGGACCTTGTCAAATGCACATTGATATATCAGTTCAAGAAACCTCATATGGTTTGGGTTCCACTAGCAGGTTGATGGTATATCAGTGGTTCCCATAATGGGTGCCGTGGCACCCTGGGATGTAAGTGTGCCATGGGTTAGTGGCTCAGGACCAAATCAAATTTATAGTCCAAGTGATTGGCAGCAACAAACACTGGTTTTGCCTATCAAAAAATATGCAGACAAACAGAAGTGAAACCCTGTCCATTACGACATAATTGGATGACAGGTACAGTAAGCAAAATGTAATAATGTTTGCTGAATTTCTCAATAACAAACTATTGGCCTAGGGGTGAATAAAATGCTGGTACTCTAGGGTGCTGTGATCACAAAACTTTGCTATTGCTGAACGCTTGATTTTGCTCTAGTTGATTCACATACCTCGCCAACATCCAGTTTCGGACTGGGGCATGAAGGGCCCACCGGGAGAATGCAGTGGTAGGGGTGTGGCCAGTCTCCAGAGGGGGTGTGACCAGCAACCACATTGGTTTGCATAACCATTAGAGGGTGCGTGGTCTGTGCCCCTTGATAAATATATACAGTAAATACCAGGGTCAGATTAAGGCTGGTGGGGACCCAAGGCAACGAAGTTTGTGGGGGCCTCCACTAATAATATTGCTGGTAAAGACTCCCTCCCTCCTGTGAGACAAACATCCCCCCCCCCCCCACACACACACCAGGCCCGGATTAAGCCTTGTGAGAGGGGGGGGGGGACGGGGGACTGGGGCATTCAAGACAGTGGAGGGGGAGGGTGTATATTAGACTGTGCTTACCTCTCCTCAACACGTCCCATTCTGGGAGGGACAAAATGCTCTCTAACTGGACTTCCCTTTTAATATATGATTGGCATCACATGTGCTGAACTATTTCATTGATAAAAAAGGTATTTCAACAAAAATTATTACAATCATAATTAAGAGAGAAGTCCAGGTAGAGAGCATTTTGTCCCCCTAGAATGTGAGGTATAGGGGTATATTCAATTGCGGTCAAATTCATGAAATTGTCAAAAAACGGGGCATTTTCGACAAAAAAAAAACGTGTCGAATTGGATTCGACAATTCAATACAGTACTTTTCGACAAAAAACCTGCCGTTTCATTTTCGACTTTTTGCAATTCGACATGTCTGCAATGTTAAAAATGCGGCTTTTTGACAAAAGTATATTCAAATGAAGAATGTCGATTCAACAACAGTGCTTTTCGACAGTCATTTTGTCAAGCGTGACCCCACTTGACCTCGCGGTCTACCGCAGACCGCAAAGTTCCCACCATTGGATACAATGGAGCGCCTCTGCGCTACATTGTATCTCCAGTGCGCCGCCTGACTGACAGTTCAGGCGTGCACAGCCAATCAGGAGAGTGCCATGACATGGCACTCCCTGATTGGCTGAACGGACCCTCTTTGAAAGCAGTCGAGGGGGGGTCCCGCCAGTCGGGGAAAGGGGTCCATGTGACCCCTTTCAGTGCGTGGTTCAGGTTTTTTGTTTTTTTATTTTACCAAGTCCCTGGATTACAAACTTAAGAAGAGGACCGTTCTACACTGGATTGTTTGTGAGTATATTTTTATTTACAGGTACCCCTGGATTCTACTGGAGAAGAGGACCGACTGCTTCGTGTCAACATATGTAAGTATGTGTGTATGTAAGTGTGCATGTATGTTTAATAAAATTGTACTTTCACGGTGTGTGTGTTTTGTTTTTATTTGGGTATTTTTTGTAGTAGAACTACAGGTACCAGCGGGCCCGTTTCCCCCCGCATGCTGGTACTTGTGGTTCTCCAAGTACCAGCTTGCGGGGGAGACTTGCTGGGACTTGTGGTTCTGCTGCAAAAAACAATATTCTTTTTTTGACACAAAAGGCTATCAGCCCCCCATCCGCCACCCTTAGATGGGGGGGACAGCCTCGGGCTTCACCCCTGGCCCTTGGGTGGCTGGAGGGGGGGACCCCTTGATTTAAGGGGTCCCCACTCCAGGGTACCCCGACTAGTGGAGCCCGGTGCTGGTGTTAAAAATACGGGGGACCCCCTATGTCTTTTGTCCCCCGTATTTTTTACACCAGGACCATGCGCAGAGCCCAGTACTGGTTGTTAAAATATGGGGGAACACCTGTCAATTTCCCCCCCGTATTTTTACAACCAGGACCGGCTCAAAGAGCCCGAGGCTGGTTATGCTTAGGAGGGGGGACCCCACGCATTTTTTTCCAGGATTTATTCAACACTTTTGTGATGTCCATGAAGTCGAATCCAGGCCGCCCACTATTCGTCAATTGGTCCGTTTTTCGACAAGGGGACTGTTGAATCTGTTATTAATTGAATATGTTGCATTCTGGTCCCGGGTGGAGGGTTTCACCTGTCGAATGCATACTGACCTTCTCACATCCTGGCAGGCTGGTTCTGCTGCTGCAAAAGAGGGATAGCTAGTGATGTCAGTGTGCTCTTGCTGGGGGGCCCCTTGAGAGAGGGGGGCCAGGGTACAATATGCCCTGCACCCCCCCTTACTCTGGCTATGCCCCCCCACCCCACCCCCACACACCCCATCACTCAAGGAGCAATGCTTGCTGTGCAGCACACGCGGCCATCTTAAAGTCACTGTCTTGCGGGATTTCTCTTCAGTATCCCACAAGACTCACTGAGCACGGAGAAGCACCTCGGCGGCCACTGTTAATAAACAGCTGAGCCTCCGGAGGGAATCTTCAACAATTGAAGCAATGTGTGGAGGTCCATAATGTGTGGGAGCCCTGGGATGGCCGCCACTGTCGACCCTGCCTTAATCCAGCCCTGGTAAATACTGCTAGTCCATACATGATAATATACTAGATTAATAACAGTAATGCACTGGGGTTGGGTTTGGAATGCCGGTGGATGGGATGCCAGCAGTCAGAATACCGATTGCGGCATCCCGATGATCAGAATCCTGACAGAGGAATAGTATACTTACCTTCCCCCAATGGCCCCCTAACCATCCCCTGTAATAGCCTAAACCTGACCGCCCTCCCCCCCACAGCCTAACTCTATCTCTCCTGGTTGTGCCTAAACCTACCCCCCCCCCCCGCTTAAGCCTAACCTTCCCCCTCCCCGCAGCCTAACCTTAACTCTCCCCGGGAGTGCCTGAATCTAAACCCCCCCAGGTCGGCAGTCTAACCCTAACTCCCCCTCCCCGGTCCACAGCCTAACCCTGCCCCTCCCCCGCAGCCTAAACCTAACCCCCTCCCCCCAGCTTACCTCTCCAGTGGCCCGGCAGTGTCTTAATCGGGATCCCAGGTGTCCAGATTCTGGTGCCAACATTTGGATCAGTGTCGGGATTTTGACAGGCAGGATCCCAACTGCCGAGATCCTGACCGGATCCCGTATAATGCATAATTCAAGTGCACAGTCTGGAACGAGATCCCTAGAAGAGGCAGTGGGGCCCAGCATGGTTTTCCCCTGTACACCTGTCGGCCAGTCCAACCCTGCCTATTGCCCTAGATCAGCTTTTAGCTTGCAGGCAGGGAGCTACAATACCATTCTGTCTGTGTGTGGATTAGTTCATCCCATGTATGAGTGTTTGCCAAACTGGATTTATGTTTAAACAATTCATCCAATTCAGATTTATTGACAAAAGTTGTAGAGAAGTCAAATATTGGTAGCGTTTTATAATAAAATTACATTTTTAACATTCCTATAACGGTTATATAATTTAGTTTGCGTGGCTTTCTACCTTTCTACCTTTCCTGTACATTTTACCAAGTATAAGTATTATAGGTACACTTAGGGTTGTGGGCTTACTATAGGAATTACATATTTATTGCATAATATATTTTGTTGTATTAATACTGTATATATGAATATAACAATAGCATATTAAATTAAATTGTCTATCATTTTTCTTTAAGAATATAGGAATCTACCAGTAAATATATATATATATATATATATATATATATATATATAAAAATATATATAGATGCTGTGAACTTCAAAAATAGGCTTTGAAGAATCTGAGTGTATTGCCTGAAGATTACATTTTAAATTGCAAATGTTGTTCCTGCTTTTTTCCAGATGAAATATTTATACTGCATTTTGGATACAAGCATCTTGATATTGCCTAATTTGCAACACAAGAGCGTAATGTGTTGAGCTGTAGCCTGGGAAAGTATGAGTTGATTGCTATTTTTTTGCAATTATTTTACATTATCTTCTTAATCCATAGCAGTTTTTATTTTAATTTTCAATTAAATATATGTGTATAAGAATTTTAATTTTCTTTGCCATAAAGCTGCAATTTGGAAATGACATAAAAATTGCTATATAAACCCACTACCTTGCAGGGGACATGACAATATATATCAGAGAATAGGCCGCTATACTGTATCAAAGCTCTAGTAAGCAGCTCATTAGGATTGTACTGTGGGTGGGTCAGTGTTTTAGCCGCACTGGGGATCTGTGTATGCTTTTTGTGTGTCTCTGCTTTCACATATTCACAGAACTCGTTCTCTTTAATTAAACAGATATGGGCAGAAGGTCAGCCATGTATGAGACACTGGATAAAGCATGAAAGGAGCTTTTGCTGCTAAACTTTTTTTCCTCTTTCCATTAATAATTGACACAATGTTGTAACCGTAGCTCTGTCTTCAGACTTGATATTTAAAACATCATGATACTTGGTAAATCTTTTTTTAAAAGTAGATGTATATTTGAAATCCACATGAAGGAATCTTACAATTATTTTAAAGGATATAAATGTGCAAGGATAGCACAAAAGTGATGTGTATATCTTACTTTTTGGGGTAAATCATCTATCCTTTTCCTTCTGGGTGGCAGCCAAAACTTGTTTAAAATAACAGATTTACTTCTGGAGAATGATCTAAAAAATGAAGTTCGTACCAAATGCTAGTGAAATATAGCATTATTAATATACAGATGGAGCCATGCTAGTTGTCACTCCGTCTGTGACTAGGTGCGCCTGTCTATCGCTGAGGGCATCCCTGTCCGGCCTTGCGCATGCTGCCGCGATGGAGATATCCCCCATTCACTTGAAAGGAGAGTGTCTCCGCCCGCTCATCCGGAAAGAGATGCTCTTTATGGGAGCGTCTCTGTGCACTCCTGGCGTGACTAGATGGATGGAACGCCTAGTCACGCCGGGAGTGCTTGTTTGTGATAGAGCTGCATCAGTTGAGCACGGCTCCATCTGTTTGTCTTATTTTTGAGATCAGGGTACTCCTAGTCATCAATGGATTACATGAACAATGGGCCTAATTCAGACTTGATCGCAGCAGCAAATTTGTTCTCTAATGGGCAAAACCATGTGCACTGCAGGGGGGGGGGGGGGCAGATATAACATGTGCAGAGAGAGATAGATTTGGGTGTGGTGTGTTCAAACTGAAATCTAAATTGCACTGTAAAAATAAAGCAGCCATTATTTACCCTGCACAGAAACAAAATAACCCACCCAAATCTAACTCTCTCTGCACATGTTATATCTGCCCCACCTACAGTGCACATGGTTTTGCCCATTATAGTACAAATTTGCTGCTGCGATCAGGTCTGAACTAGGCCCAATATCTCCATATACATTGAGATACAAGCAGCAAACATAGTGTAAATACGTTTTAAAAAGGATTTATTACACATAATGAGAAAAAAACAGAAGTTATTCAGCTTACATCACAAATTAATAAAAACATCTTGGGTAAACATGGGAGAACTCATTTTGAGTGAAGGTCCAAAATGCAAGACCAAATTATCTTTGCTCTAGTAATCCCTGTTGGATTCTCCTGAATGATTTCAATGTTCATGTATATCCTTGAGTAAATGAGGATCATCAAGGAAGACAGGAAGACATTGGCCCTCATTCCGAGTTGTTCGCTCGTTCTTTTTCATCGCATCGCAGTGAAAATCCGCTTAGTACGCATGCGCAAAGTTCGCACTGCGACTGCGCCAAGTAACTTTACTATGAAGAAAGTATTTTTACTCACGGCTTTTTCTTCGCTCCGGCGATCGTAATGTGATTGACAGGAAATGGGTGTTACTGGGCGGAAACACGGCGTTTCAGGGGCGTGTGGCTGAAAACGCTACCGTTTCCGGAAAAAACGCAGGAGTGGCCGGGGAAACGGTGGGAGTGCCTGGGCGAACGCTGGGTGTGTTTGTGACGTCAACCAGGAACGACAAGCACTGAACTGATCGCACAGGCAGAGTAAGTCTGGAGCTACTCTGAAACTGCTAAGTAGTTAGTAATCGCAATATTGCGAATACATCGGTCGCAATTTTAAGAGGCTAAGATTCACTCCCAGTAGGCGGCGGCTTAGCGTGAGCAACTCTGCTAAATTCGCCTTGCGACCGACCAACTCGGAATGAGGGCCATTCAGTATAGACTCTTGGATTACTGCCGTGGCATGCATAACCTGAATGGGCATCAGCGTGTGCTTATCATGTCCATTGCTGTTGTTAAAAGCAGTTTTCTATTTTTTCATCCTCTCTCGTGGCAAATGCAGAATTTTTAGAGGGGGGTTTCCAAATAAAAATCCACAATCTCCCCCTCTGTGGAACATTGGAGCAAGTGCGGGAGTCTGGGGAAGTGGTAGAAGAACCTAATAACGAAGCTGGACATTAATGTAAACATTGGTCATTTTATACACTGGATACTGTATAGAATACAGTATTAATATTTAACACTATAAATGGTCTATAGTATAGGCTGTATCAAACATATTTAAAAATATAAATATGATAAATGGTCAGGAAAAAGTGAAACAGGTAAACATACCATGATAGATAAATAAATAAATAAATAAATACAGAAACATAATAGAACTGATACTACATTTTCTAAGCACACATTCTCCCACCTCATGGTAAGGCCCCTGTCTCTTCTTCCTGGTAGCTACTCTCTGGTCCAGTGCACTGATTGAGGACTCAGATCCACACACGCAGCAAACTTGGTAGAAGAAGCTGCAACCAATGGGCATGTGCTACAGTTGTGCCTAGTCCCTTAAACTGCATGATATAGTGGTAGCTCTAGTAATAGTATTTTACGCTATTGCTATTGTTGTCATAATTTAGGCCACTTCTCAAGAGGAGGGCGGGGGGGGGGGTTTCCAGGCAACCGGAACACCCCTACGTTTGCCTGTGTCTCTAATATTTAACAGCTTGTAGGCTCCTAGTATAGCTAGAGAGTAGATAAAATAAACCTCTATATTAGGAGTAGAGCTGAGCGGGTTCGGTTTTACTCGCATTTACTCGGTTCTCAAAACAGCATCTTATTGGCTCACGGATGTCACGTGTTTTGGATAGCCAATAAGAAAAATCCGGATAAAACCGAACTGGCGTTAATTGTGGCGATACATCCGAACCCGCTCATCTCTAGTTAGGAGTGTCCCTTATAAAGAGTTTTCTCTACTCTCAAGATATGCTATATTTGACTAAGGGAGCACCGCCAATGCTTTAAGTACTGTATATCATCTGTGGCTATATTGATCCAAGTTTGCTAGATATTGAAACCATACCCAGTATCATACCAATAGCCCCTGACCCCGCGGTGGTTTGCAGGTGCTGGGTGGCTTTTGGGGGCGCTTGGGATCTGCAGGGGCTTTTGTTACCCAACTGCCTGGAGACAGAGAATCGTTTCTGCAGTCCCAGCTTCTGCCCCCATTGAACATGTCCCTCCCAAAGAGGCAATCATTTACATGGACAAACAGGTTGATTTTGCTATGTAAATGATTGCCACTTTAAAAAAAACAGGAAAACTCTCACAAAACCTCTCACTTTCTGATTCTCACACCATATTACATTCCCTCCTCTGTCTTGGAAGTTGATTCTTCATGTACTGTATCATGGTAGAAGCAGCGTTATCTCAGAGAAGAGGCTATAAATGCATCTTACATCCCTGAGCATTTTTCTCTACAAAATTGACTACTACTGAGCAAAAGTACTCTGTTGGGGATCTGGAGTTGCTAGCTATTTTATTCAGTTAGCCTTAGAAGAAATTTGCTATTTACTTGAAGGAACTATTACTAGAATAACCATTCTCACTGATCGTAAAAGTCTAAACACCTAAAATCAGTCTGATTTCTCAACACTCAACAGTCCCCATGGTCCTTGTTTTTCTTCCAGTTTAATCATAAAACTACTTTCTGACCTGGTTCTCACCATGGAAAGGTGGGTGCATTATTTTGTCAAATTGAGTTACATCAAAAACTTTGTTCCATAAAGAAACATTTATCTCTTCATTTATTGGAGGATTAAAAAAGATATAATAAACTCCAGGCAGATAAACATTGTTAAGTAGATGCTCATTGTGTTGGAGATAAAGGTTGGCTATCAACTAAATTAATTAATCTGAAACATCCTTCATCGAAGTTAGCAGAGCGATTTACCCCTTAGTGATGATAAGTTAAGCAAACAGGGCCATTCATGTGCACACTTTCAGCCTAGTGTAAAAGCCTGTGGCATAGAGATTTGACAGGTGTGGCTCTATTTTAAAATTCAAATTCCAGTGAATAAGGAGCAGCCTTCATCTTTGTGCAGTGAACGGACACCGCACTCATGAGTGTGGCATCTATTCACCTCCACCCCGACAACGCTGCTGTCTGCAGAGCAGCGCAGACAGCATCAGAGACACTGTGTGCCCCAACCTCCCGACCATCTGCAGACTCTCCCATTGCTGAAAATGGGTCCTGGGTTGGATGACCCGGGTTACCTGTTTACACTGCCCCTGAACACGTGTTCTTCCCATGTTCAACCCGGTTCAAAACACGGGTAGAATTCCCAGGAAGATCAACCTGTTTTTTTTTTGTTTTTTTGGGGGGGGGGAGGGTTTGCACTTTTTACACCTTTTTGCCTCAGTGTAAAAAGAGTATAAGGGGCTCTGCTGTGTGACATAACGTGAATAATTGACTCTACTATGTGATAGAACGTGAATAAGGGGCTCTACTGTGTGACATAATATGTATAAGGGGCTCTGTTGTGTGATGTTACATGAATAAGGGCTCCAATGTGTGACATAAGATAAATAAGGGGCCCTGCTGTATGATGTAACATGAATAAGGGGCACTACTGTGCTTGGAACGTGAACAAGGAGCACTACTGTACTGTGTACTGTGCATAAGGGACACGACTGTGAATAAGGTTGCACTACTGTGCATCGTAATTTGAATTGGGTGCACTATTGCATGGCCATGCCCCTTCTCCACTAGACCACGCCTCTTCAGTGCACGCTACCCCAATTTAAACTATGGGGAGAGGGTCGGCAATGCTCTTTCTGGCAGAGGGCACCAATATCTCTAGTTACTGCTCTGCTGGCCACCAAGTAGCTGCAAGTGCACTGAAGAGGTTCAGGTGGAGAGTTTGTGCTCTTGCCATTCTAACTACTGTTTAGTAGTATTTATGACCATAGTTTGAGTTCCATCAATTAAATATTAATCCAGTATATAACAATGTTAGGGTCTGGTGTTCCAAACAATCCCTCAGGGCTTAGTGATATTTTAATTGCTCATGTCAGCAGATTTTGTAGAGCAGTAACATGCGGAAAGCGAAACTTGGACAAGAGAGCAATGTCAGACCATAATAGAAGTGAGTGGTGTCCACCAGATGGGGTGGAATGTTGGACTTGTAAAGGTGCATACACACGGTGAGATCCTTGCTATGCCCGTTTTTGACTATGCAATTTCCCTTGAACACACCCAGAACCCAGAAGCACCGATTTTGACTACAAATGGAGCCTCCGTTATCTTGGCCGGCTGAGGCATTAGTCGCGATCGTGCATAGGCAGCATGCCTGGGCGCAAGAAGGCTTGCCTAGTCGTAGGGAAGTGCACAGAGCATTTGGCGTTACCTTTAAGTGTAATACCTGCGATCATCCACCTAATGTCGCTTTTTAAAATCACCATTGTGCATGTGTGTGGTCTCCATTAAAATACAGTGTAAGAACTACTTTACTGGTGCGTCCCATTATGCTACAATATGCTACAGTATGTAATACAGTATATTACAGTGCACAGATGCAAATACAGTATATACAGACAAAAACAAATGTGATAAAGCCACAGTATAGTCCATTGACGTTAGGAATACATGAGCGTCCAAGTCCCGCAGACAAATCAAGAAATAAAAACAGTGGTGTATACAGACGCAAACGAACATGTTACAGGTACAGTGTGGTCTATTGATGTTAGGGATATGTTAACATCCGAATCCCGTAGCCATTATGGCATAATTAAAACCAAAGGGCTTATGCATCTGTCATGCAGTGACGTGTCTGAGTGGTGAAGGGTGCCGATTCCCATGCTTAGAGTCCCGGGTTCGATTGCCAGTATCTTCAGTCAAAATCTATGTTTCTTTGTACAGTACCTACTGTATTACTAATAAAACATTTGCACCTCACACTTCCGAGTATTAGCAGACATTGAGATACTGCACAGTACAATAAGAAGCTTGCTGGTACACAGGATGTGTTCTCTACCGCAGGGGGGGGGGGGGGGGCTAGGAGGGGGTTGCTTAGAGTCAGGACTGCTTTGCACAAATACTGTAAAGTAGCAGTCATACTGTACCTGTATTGAGTGACTGGCGCAAATCACTGTCCTTACAAATTCCTAGTTGTAACCCAGGCTGCTGTTAACATTCTGAGAGATTTGATTAATGTACTGTACTGTATGATGCAGGCGTTTAGAAGATAAGAATTGTAATTTGGAGACTCCTGCAATATCCGTGAGGGTAGGCAGGTCTGGCAACAGCAGGGACAAAGGAGTATGTCCCTGTATGAACCATCAGAATATGTGTGGAGAGGAATTACCCTCCACTGCATAAAAGAAGCATTCAGTACAATTGTGCAAAGTTCTCAAATGCTTTTTTTATTGCATAAAATAATTAAAAACAAATACACACATCATTTATAACTGTGTAACATACAGTGTTATACTGAAAAATGTACAGTAATCACAATTGTGACTTGAATATTAATACATTAATGTACAGTACCTAAAAACTGAGCTTGCAGTACAGTACTGTAAAGTAATTACAACATTGTGTCAGTGATACGGTTGTACTATTGCTTCATGGAAGATACACAAGCTCATGTGTAAAAGTACTGTAAGCAGAGATTCCTACCCATTGGTGTTTGTTTATGCCGTTAAGGGACTTGGATGCTCATATAGCAGAACACGGTATTTAGCCACATACTGTATGCAGCATAGACAAATCACATTTTTTGATATTGGTGATTATTAGAATTCATGTTACTCTAAAACAGCAAAGGTACTGTATACAGTACCAGTGCTGTATGAGAAACTAATGTCCAAGATTCTTGAGGGTGCATAGCCCCTCTGAGTTTGGGAGCCTGGTACAAGCATACTCCTTTGTCCCTGCTGTTGCCAGACCTGGCTGCTGTGTCCACCAGTGCCTGACATCACAATACATGTCCGCCGAGTTGTGACATCATGCATGACACATTGTTACAGTCAGGGGGAGATAGGCCATAGGACTCACCAGGAAGAATCCTGGTAGGCTAATGTGTCTGTGTGGCCTGTTTTAGGTTTTGCCATGTGGCCCCAGCCCACATACTGTATGACAGGAGGCCCACCCACCACACTCAGTACACTGCATTGTCCCGATTCATGGCTTCACGGTATGTGCCTCTTGTGCTGCCCATGTCGGGACACTTCTAGACAATAGTACAGGGCCACTTTTATTTCCCAATCTGCCCCTCAGACACAGCGGCAGCAAAGATGCAAGGAAAGCTACATTTGCGTACAATCAGGCCCTATACGGCAATTACCCATTGTCAGGATGGACTAATTATTGTTGATAGTGTTTTTTCCCCAAATAAAGAATACAGCTCTGTAAATAATGTACAGTGAAGCTACTGTACATAAGTCCTATAAAGATACTGTACAGTCTTACTGTAAAGGTGTGATATAGTACTTTACTATATACAGCAACCTCAGGTGAAGTTAATGTAATGTACTGTACTTGAAATACTGTACTGTCTCACTGAGCTTGCAGTACAGTACTGTAAAGTAATTACAACATTGTGTCAGTGATACGGTTGTACTGTTGCTTCATGGAAGATACACAAGCTCATGTGTAAAAGTACTGTAAGCAGAGATTCCTACCCATTGGTGTTTGTTTATGCCGTTAAGGGACTTGGATGCTCATATTGCAGAACACAGTATTTAGCCACCACCTCCCCCTACCTCCATCCCACTTCCCCCTCCCCATCGGGAGCCTGCACAATTCATAGACAGGGAGGGAGGTCAGGTTACAATAAATGTATAACACAATACTGTACTGTATGTACAGTAAATGAAAATCAGATAGAGAACTGCAGTCGCTTTGATAGATGTGTAAATGGTACATTAGCAGTGATCCCTTCTCATAAAGTACAACACAGATTCTCTAACGCTGACGATCTACAGTACTGTATTGCTCGAACAGTTAGTTGCGTCAGGATACACTAATTTATATTAATTGGTATGTCTATGGGTCCTCATTGCCGCTGTGTATTTTCAGATAGCGGAATGAGTCGCTCCTGCAGATTTACCCTGATTTATGTAAAACCTGTGTGCACACTTCTATTGAATGTGAAGGTATATTACAATAGATTAAAAAAAATAATAATAATAAAGTGAGTGTCAGAAAAAATAAAAATATACTCGCACTTTGGGAATCGAACCCGGCACTCTAAGCATGGGATGCGGAAGACTTCACTGCTTGCCCACGCCGCTTCATGGAAGATACACAAGCTCATGTGTAAAAGTACTGTAAGCAGAGATTCCTACCCATTGGTGTTTGTTTATGCCGTTAAGGGACTTGGATGCTCATATAGCAGAACACGGTATTTAGCCACCACCTCCCCCTACCTCCATCCCACTTCCCCCTCCCCATCAGGAGCCTGCACAATTCATAGACAGGGAGGGAGGTCAGGTTACAATAAATGTATAACACAATACTGTACTGTATGTACAGTAAATGAAAATCAGATAGAGAACTGCAGTCGCTTTGATAGATGTGTAAATGGTACATTAGCAGTGATCCCTTCTCATAAAGTACAACACAGATTCTCTAACGCTGACGATCTACAGTACTGTATTGCTCGAACAGTTAGTTGCGTCAGGATACACTAATTTATATTAATTGGTATGTCTATGGGTCCTCATTGCCGCTGTGTATTTTCAGATAGCGGAATGAGTCGCTCCTGCAGATTTACCCTGCTTTATGTAAAACCTGTGTGCACACTTCTATTGACTGTGAAGGTATATTACAATAGATAAAAAAAAAAATTAATAATAAAGTGAGTGTCAGAAAAAATAAAAATACACTCGCACTTTGGGAATCGAACCCGGCACTCTAAGCATGGGATGCGGAAGACTTCACCGCTTGCCCACGCCGCTTCATGGAAGATACACAAGCTCATGTGTAAAAGTACTGTAAGCAGCGATTCCTTCCCATCGATGTTTGTTTATGCCATTAAGGGACTTGGACGCTCACATTGTACAAAACATACAGTATACTGTACATACTTTAACGTCAATGAACTACATTATTGCTTTCACACATTAGTTGCGTCTGCATACACTATTTTAATTTTTACTCTATTGCTTTGTCTACGGGACTTGGACGCTCACATGCAGTAATACGGCAATTGACAAGTGTTTTAACACGTTCGTTTGCATCTGTATAAACTATTTCTCTGACGTCCTAGTGGATGCTGGGAACTCCGTAAGGACCATGGGGAATAGCGGGCTCCGAAGGAGGCTGGGCACTCTAGAAAGATTTATGACTACCTGGTGTGCACTGGCTCCTCCCACTATGACCCTCCTCCAAGCCTCAGTTAGATTTTGTGCCCGGCCGAGGTTAGATGCACACTAGGGGCTCTCCTGAGCCCTTAGAAAGAAAGTATAGATTTAGTTTTTTTATTTTCAGTGAGACCTGCTGGCAACAGGCTCACTGCAGCGAGGGACTAAGGGGAGAAGAAGCGAACTCGCCTGCTTGCAGCCGGATTGGGCTTCTTAGGCTACTGGACACCATTAGCTCCAGAGGGATCGACCGCAGGCCCAGTCCTTGGTGTTCGGTCCCGGAGCCGCGCCGCCGTCCCCCTTACAGAGCCAGAAGCAAGAAGAGGTCCGGAAAATCGGCGGCAGAAGACATCAGTCTTCACCAAGGTAGCGCACAGCACTGCAGCTGTGCGCCATTGCTCCTCACACACACTTCACACTCCGGTCACTGAGGGTGCAGGGCGCTGGGGGGGGGGCGCCCTGAGAAGCAATTATAACACCTTGGCTGGCAAAAATACCACAATATATAGCCCCAGAGGCTATATATGTGGAAAATACCCCTGCCAGAATCCAGAAAAAAGCGGGAGAATAGTCCGCGGAAAAGGGGCGGAGCTATCTCCTGCAGCACACTGGCGCCATTTCTCCTTCACAGATCCGCTGGAAGGAAGCTCCCTGGCTCTCCCCTGCAGTCTACACTACAGAAAAGGGTAAAAAAAGAGAGGGGGGGCACTAAATTTAGGCGCTGTATAAATTATATAGAAAAAGCAGCTATAGGGGACATAACTCAGTTAGTCCCTGCATTATATAGCGCTCTGGTGTGTGCTGGCATACTCTCACTCTGTCCCCCCAAAGGGCTTTTGTGGGTCCTGTCCTCTGTTGGAGCATTCCTTGTGTGTGTGCGGTGTGTCGGTACGGCTGTGTCGACATGTTTGATGAGGATAATGATGTGGAGACGGAGCAGATGCCTTTAGAAGGGATGTCACCCCCTGCGGGGCAGACACCTGAGTGGTTGAGCTTATGGAAAGAAATGAGTGCACGTATAGACTCCTTACATAAGAAATTTGACGACATGCCAAATGTGGGACAGCCGACTTCTCAGCTCGTGCCTGTCCAGGCGTCGCACAGGTCATCAGGGGCTCTAAAACGCCCGCTACCTCAGACCGCAGACCCAGATGTCGACACTGATACTGACACCAGTGTCGACGACGATGAGTCTAATCTGATGCCCACTAAGGCCATTCACTGCATGATTGAGGCAATGAAAGAGGTGTTACACATTTCTGATATAAATACAGGTACCACTAAAAAGGGTATTATGTTTGGGGAGAAAAAACTACCCGTAGTTTTTCCCCCATCAGATGAATTAAATGAAGTGTGTGAAGAAGCGTGGGCTTTCCCTGATAAAAAATTGGTAATTCCTAAGAAGGTACTAATGGCGTTCCCTTTCCCGCCAGAGGATAGGTCACGTTGGGAAACACCTCCTAGGGTGGATAAAGCGCTCACACGTTTGTCTAAAAAGGTGGCACTACCGTCTCCGGATACGGCCGCTCTCAAGGAACCTGCTGATAGAAAGCAGGAGGCGATCCTGAAGTCTGTATATACACACTCAGGCATTATACTTAGGCCAGCTATTGCGTCACCTTGGATGTGCAGTGCTGCCGCTGCGTGGTCAGATAAACTGTCAGAAAATATTGACACATTAGACAGAGACACGATCCTGTTAACCATTGACCATATAAAAGACTCAGTCTTATATATGAGAGATGCACAGAGGGAAATCTGCCGACTGGCATCTAAAGTTAGTGCATTGTCCATTTCTGCTAGGAGAGGCTTATGGACTCGCCAGTGGACAGGAGATGCAGATTCTAAAAGGCACATGGAAGTGTTGCCATATAAGGGTGAGGAATTATTTGGGGATGGTCTCTCGGACCTAGTTTCCACAGCAACGTCTGGGAAGTCAGCATTTTTACCCCATGTCCCCTCACAGCCTAAGAAGGCGCCGTTTTATCAGGTTCAGTCCTTTCGGACCTAGAAAAACAGGCGTGGAAAAGGCGGGTCTTTTCTATCCAGAGGCAGAGGTAGGGGAAAAAGGCTGCAACAAACAGCAGGTTCCCAGGAGCAAAAGTCCTCCCCCGCTTCTTCTGCCAAGTCCGCCGCATGACGGTGGGGCTCCACAGGCGGAGCCTGGTACGGTGGAGGGCCGCCTCAAGAATTTCAGCGATCAGTGGGCTCGCTCACAGGTGGATCCCTGGATCCTTCAAATAGTATCTCAGGGGTACAAACTGGAATTCGAGGCGTCTCCACCCCACCGGTTCCTAAAATCTGCCTTGCCGATTGCTCCCTCAGACAGGGAGGCGGTGCTAGCGGCAATTCACAAGCTGTATTCCCAGCAGGTGATAATCAAGGTACCCCTACTTCAACAAGGCCGGGGTTACTATTCCACACTATTTGTGGTACCGAAACCGGACGGTTCGGTGAGACCCATTTTAAATTTGAAATCCTTGAACACATACAAAAAAAAATTCAAGTTCAAGATGGAATCGCTCAGGGCGGTTATTGCGAGCCTGGAAGAGGGGGATTACATGGTATCCCTGGACATCAAGGATGCTTACTTGCATGTCCCCATTTTCCATCCTCACCAGGAGTACCTCAGATTTGTGGTACAGGATTGCCATTACCAATTCCAGACGCTGCCGTTTGGACTGTCCACGGCACCAAGGGTATTTACCAAGGTGATGGCGGAAATGATGATACTCCTTCGAAAAAAGGGAGTTTTAATTATCCCGTACTTGGACGATCTCCTAATAAAAGCGAGGTCCAAGGAACAGTTGTTGGTGGGAGTAGCACTATCTCAGGAGGTGCTGCACCAGCACGGCTGGATTCTGAATATCCCGAATTCACAGCTGGTTCCGACGACACGGCTACTGTTCCTGGGTATGATTCTGGATACAGTCCAGAAAAAAGTGTTTCTCCCGGAGGAGAAAGCCAGGGAGTTGTCATCTCTAGTCAGAGACCTCCTGAAACCAAAACAGGTATCAGTGCATCGCTGCACGCGGGTCCTGGGAAAGATGGTGGCTTCTTACGAAGCAATTCCCTTCGGCAGGTTCCATGCCAGAATCTTTCAGTGGGACCTGTTGGACCAGTGGTCCGGATCGCATCTTCAGATGCATCGCTTGATAACCCTGTCTCCAAGAACCAGGGTGTCTCTACTGTGGTGGCTGCAGAGTGCCCATCTTCTAGAGGGCCGCAGGTTCGGCATACAGGACTGGGTCCTGGTGACCACGGATGCCAGCCTTCGAGGCTGGGGGGCAGTCACACAGGGAAGAAACTTCCAAGGACTATGGTCGAGTCAGGAGACTTCCCTTCACATAAATATTCTGGAACTAAGGGCCATCTACAATGCCCTAAGTCAAGCAAAATCCCTGCTCCTACACCAGCCGGTGCTGATCCAGTCAGACAACATCACGGCAGTCGCCCATGTAAATCGACAGGGCGGCACAAGAAGCAGGATGGCGATGGCAGAAGCCACAAGAATCCTCCGATGGGCGGAGAATCATGTACTAGCACTGTCAGAAGTGTTCATTCCGGGAGTGGACAACTGGGAAGCAGACTTCCTCAGCAGACACGACCTCCACCCGGGAGAGTGGGGACTTCATCCAGAAGTCTTCCAGATGCTGGTAAACCGTTGGGAAAAACCACAGGTGGACATGATGGCGTCCCGCCTCAACAAAAAGTTAAAAAGATATTGCGCCAGGTCAAGGGACCCTCAGGCGGTAGCTGTGGACGCTCTAGTGACACCGTGGGTGTACCAGTCGGTTTATGTGTTCCCTCCTCTGCCTCTCATACCAAAGGTATTGAGAATAATAAGAAAGCGAGGAGTAAACACAATTCTCGTGGTTCCGGATTGGCCAAGACGAGCGTGGTACCCAGAACTTCAAGAGATGCTCTCAGAGGACCCGTGGCCTCTACCGCTCAGACAGGACCTGCTACAGCAGGGGCCCTGTCTGTTCCAAGACTTACCGCGGCTGCGTTTGACGGCATGGCGGTTGAACACCGGATCCTAAAGGAAAAGGGTATTCCGGAAGAAGTCATTCCTACGCTTATTAAGGCCAGGAAAGATGTTACGGCAAAGCATTATCACCGCATATGGCGGAAATATGTTGCATGGTGCGAGGCCAAAAAGGCCCCAACAGAGGAATTTCAACTAGGTCGATTTCTGCATTTCCTGCAAGCAGGAGTGAATATGGGCCTAAAACTAGGCTCCATTAAAGTACAGATCTCGGCTCTGTCGATTTTCTTTCAAAAAGAACTAGCTTCAGTACCTGAAGTTCAGACATTTGTGAAAGGAGTGCTGCATATTCAGCCCCCGTTTGTGCCTCCTGTGGCACCTTGGGATCTCAACGTGGTGTTGAGTTTCTTAAAATCACATTGGTTTGAGCCACTAAAAACCGTGGATCTGAAATATCTCACGTGGAAAGTGGTCATGTTATTGGCCTTGGCTTCAGCCAGGCGAGTGTCAGAATTGGCGGCTTTATCATGTAAAAGCCCTTATCTGATTTTCCATATGGATAGGGCAGAATTGAGGACTCGTCCCCAATTTCTCCCTAAGGTGGTGTCAGCGTTTCACCTGAACCAGCCTATTGTGGTGCCTGCGGCTACTAAGGATTTGGAGGACTCCAAGTTGCTAGACGTTGTCAGGGCCCTGAAAATATATGTTTCCAGGACGGCTGGAGTCAGAAAATCTGACTCGCTGTTTATCCTGTATGCACCCAACAAGCTGGGTGCTCCTGCTTCTAAGCAGTCTGTTGCTCGCTGGATTTGTAGTACAATTCAGCTTGCACATTCTGTGGCAGGCCTGCCACAGCCAAAATCTGTAAATGCCCATTCCACAAGGAAGGTGGGCTCATCTTGGGCGGCTGCCCGAGGGGTCTCGGCTTTACAACTTTGCCGAGCAGCTACTTGGTCAGGGGCAAACACGTTTGCAAAATTCTACAAATTTGATACCCTGGCTGAGGAGGACCTGGAGTTCTCTCATTCGGTGCTGCAGAGTCATCCGCACTCTCCCGCCCATTTGGGAGCTTTGGTATAATCCCCATGGTCCTTACGGAGTTCCCAGCATCCACTAGGACGTCAGAGAAAATAAGAATTTACTCACCGGTAATTCTATTTCTCGTAGTCCGTAGTGGATGCTGGGCGCCCATCCCAAGTGCGGATTGTCTGCAATACTTGTAAATAGTTATTGTTAACTAAAGGGTTATTGTTGAGCCATCTGTTGAGAGGCTCAGTTGTTTTCATACTGTCAAACTGGATATAGTATCACGAGTTGTACGGTGTGATTGGTGTGGCTGGTAAGAGTCTTACCCGGGATTCTAAATCCTTCCTTATTATGTCAGCTCGTCCGGGCACAGTGTCCTAACTGAGGCTTGGAGGAGGGTCATAGTGGGAGGAGCCAGTGCACACCAGGTAGTCATAAATCTTTCTAGAGTGCCCAGCCTCCTTCGGAGCCCGCTATTCCCCATGGTCCTTACGGAGTTCCCAGCATCCACTACGGACTACGAGAAATAGAATTACCGGTGAGTAAATTTTTTTTTTTTTAAATTGACTCTCTCCGTCTGACCATTGGTCTGTGTGTACATTAACATTACAGCCATCATTGACCATTTGCCAGAGCTTGTACTGTAGATCATTCCGCCGCTATTCGCTCTAAAGTACTAGATTAGTGGAGCATTAGCCACCCAGTGGTGGAGATGTGTATTGCATGCTGAGTATGTAGTCTTGCCTCAACGCGCCTGTCCATGATTAAACTCAGCAACCTAAGCTATCGCCTAGGTGTGACTAAACCTCCATTTAGGCTGAGAAACAGCCAAGCTAATGGAGGCTCCATCTGTATCTGTACTTTCGATTTAGTCTATTTATGATTTTGACTAAGTGCCAATTTTGACTCTACTTTGTACTAGATAGTACATTAGATAGTCAAGATTGACTTCACTGCATAGTCTATCTAGCCTTGCGATACGGACCCTGCGGTAGTGCGCATCGGAATGGAATCGGTATTGCAAGCTGCCTAACACCTTGCGATTTCCACTTACTTTCCTTGCGATAGTCAAAATCGAAAGGAGAAATCTCACCGTGTGTACACACCTTAAGGAATATCTTGGCTTTTTAGGAATAAGCCACTGTTTATTTTACCCTCAAAACATTAAAACTTATCAAATCGTGTGTTTTATATATATAGCCAAGATTGGAATGCAACAATAAATCACAGCGCTAAGATCTATTTACACTGCAAGTTTAAAAGAAAGACACTACTGTAGCTGAATATAATTTCCTTTGTGAAAATAACAATTCTCTAACCAAAGTTATTGTTTCCCCTGAAAGATTATCTCTCCTTGCCGACAATGGGGCTCATGTAGAGTTGGAAGCACTTGCTCCCTGACAGTATGCAGGAATAGAAGCAGGCCAGAAAAGGCACATCTGCTACATGCCTGTTTTCCAACGGCAAGGTATATACACAGGGAGACTAATGTATATACCTGCGCCCCATGATATCGTAGAAAAGAGTACAGATTCGGCTTGTAGAGTGTGCAGTAGTAGTAAGTACTAATGTCACATTACCTAACCTTAACACAATAGTGCTGTAAATAAGTATCACATATGAAAGAGAATTGTGTCTTCACGATTACTAATAAAATATTTATTTTACCATTTACAATGTCACTAAGTACTCTGGGCTTGCCATATGTGACTAACGTGATGCATTTGGCATCCCGGCGGTCGTGATAGTGACGGTAATGTGACCGACGCCGGTATCCTAACAACCCTCAGGAGACTGGCGCCGGGACACCGACAGCCGACAACCTGAGGGTATATATAGGGGTGAAGGTTAGAGCCCATGGGGGAGGGTTAGGCACTTGGAAGGGGGTTAGCCATAGCCGCCAACCCGAAAGGTTAGCCCTGCAGAGTTAGGGTAGGGAAGGGAAGAGGGGTAAAATACTTACCCAACTCCAGTGTCGGGATTCTCACTGTCGGGATGCCACGGTCGGTCATGTGACTGCCGGCATCCTGACCGCCGGTATTTGATACCCAACCCGTGACAAACAGGGATTCTCTGAAAGCTATCAGACTCCATGGTGTTGCTGTAATACAGTGTCTAAATAGAGCATCTGCTCTAACCCACTTTGTTTAGGGGAGGTGACTGTTGGCAGACTGTGAAGGAGGAAACATGGGTGTGGTATGTGACAATCAGGCTATAGCTGTGGGAGGAGCTTAAACTTTAAAAGGTTTATGAAGGTTTAAAAGGTTTATTCATGAAGCGGTGAAAAGAGTAGGGAAGTGAGCCTCTGGAGGTGCTGCCCATGGCAACCAATCAGCTACTCCATACAATTGTATAGTATGCAAACAATAAATATTACTTTAATGTTGATTGGTTTCCATGGGCAACTTCTCCACTGGCTCACTTTTCCAACTTTTTCACTGCTTCATGAATAGACCAATGTCTCTTGCTGGTGGGGTGATAGATGTTTTGTTCATATGTTTGTAAATCCAGTCATAAGGACACAGAGACATGTGAGTTCACTGCTGTGCTGTTTTTATTCCATCACCAACTCCAGGAACACTGCACACTGGACCACCCACTTCCCAGCATCCCCCTGGTCCTAGGGACCATCACTGAAGATTCAGGCTTACACAGATTAGTAAGGGAGTGTCTACAAATATTATGCATTCTAATACACTAACATCACATCCTCTTTTCTTTAAAGATAAGCCCTATACGCTTCAATGCAACAATTAACAACGTCATATTAAGAACATCATCTAACACGTTTCAATGAGTCTCTCAGGTCTGCGTATTTCCCTTTTGGGTCTTTCATACACAGTCTGTGTTTCATCGACCATGTTGGACCTTTCTAGAATCGTGGTTGGTTCACCATTATCAGGATCATCATACATGTCAGATGAAGGATATTCTTCAGTCATGTTGTCTTCATTATGGTTAGGTTGAGATCTTAAATCCACCCGATTTCTTCTTACTTCCGTTCCACGCTCTGTACGTATAGTATAAGATCTTGGTGCTACTTGTGCTTGCACAATACCTTTCTGCACCCAAATACCTTTCTCGTGATCTCTGAGACGGACTTGGTCACCCGATTTTAGATCAGATAAGCTTTTTGTTCGTCTGTCATGGAACAGTTTCTGTTTCACCTGTTGACGTTCCTTACTCAGTCTGACCAACGCTGAGTTATGTGTATTAAGCAGTTCATCATGTATCGGGAGATTTGCTCTAATCCTCCTTCCAATTAGCATTTGTGCAGGAGAAAGTCCATTCTGTAAAGGTGTACTGCGGTAGATTAAAAGACTTTTGTAGAAATCTTCTTTACCTTCTTGAGCTTTTTTCATGAGACTGTTTACAGTTTTTACTGAACTTTCCACCAACCCATTTGAGCGTGGATAGTGGGGACTTGACGTAGTATGGACAAATTCCCACTCATCAGCAAATTGTCTAAATTCAGCACTGGAACACTGAGGACCATTGTCAGTGAACACTTCCATAGGAACACCATGCCTTGCAAAGATTGACTTCGTGCAATTGATTATGGCTATACTAGTAGTTGTATGTAGTGTCTTCACCTCAGGGTAGTTAGAATAATAATCAGTCATGACAATGTACGTTTTCCCATTACAATCAAACAAATCTGCGCCAACTTTCTGGTACGGTCTCTCTGGCACTGCGTGATGACTCAGTGGCTCGACTTGTTGTTTCGGTCTATACGTAAGACATAATTCACATGTAGCTGTAGTCTGTGCTATGTCTTGGTTCATTCTTGGCCAATACATAACTTCACGCACTCTCCGCTTACATTTTTCTTCTCCTAAGTGGCCTTTATGTATCTTGCACAGCATAGGTTTTCTTAGTCGTGCAGGTATAACAAACCTATTGCCTTTGTAAATAATACCATCGACAACTGTAAGGTCACTGCGGTACATCCAATAATCATGGATAGACAGCGGGTACGCATGTTTTTCTGCTGGCCAACCTTTCAGAATGATATCTTTCAACACTTTCATTGTGTCGTCTGTCTCAGTTTCTTTCCTAATCTGTTCTTGTCTTGCAAGAGACACTGATAGAGAAGCTACAATCAAATTAACATAGGCTTCTATCTCTAAATCCATCAGACTTTTGGAACCTTCACTTTTGTCCACAGCACGAGAAAGTTGATAATGCTGAAATATCCTTAGGAAAGAAAGCTATACCTTAAACACACCTTAAATACACTTTATCATGGAGCCGCTGCGGCCGCTGTACTTAACACACACTCTGCGCACTTTGTACGCTATTAGCGTACAAAGTTCCGTACTGCGTCCGGACTTCGCGTACAAACGCCGCGCTGACGGTACAAAGTACTCACAGCGCGTACACACCCAGAGATACACCACAAACCCTGAACAGTTATGCAATGCAATGAAAATACGCTTTAACCCTTAGCAGGGCAATGAAGACACGACACCAATTGTGATTTTACCGCTGGGTTCCGACACCAAAGTGGATTATTGCTGAAAGGGGGTTACAATACAAACAATACAATATAATATAACAGAGTAAATGGCTACATTCAATGGTACCTACGTGAGTAGATTCGCTTGCGCTTCCCGGCCCGGTCCTCGGTCATCTGATAGATAACTTTGTGAGTCTTGTGTCAGACCAGGCCTGCAGCTGATCTCTTTATACAATTCTTCCAAAAAGCAATACAATAGATACTGTAATCTCTTTGTCCATTGGACACAGGAATGCACATTTACAGTACAGGAGAGGTCATAGGTCGGTTTGAATAGGTAGGCGATGTCTTTCCCAACTGCTGTTGTGGGTGGTCTCCTCTGGATTCCCGCCGCATACATAATGTACAGTAAATACAGTTTATATCTATATTCTGCTCCTGCACATAACTATCCGCAGGAACATGCAATCTTTCTCAAACCAACACCGGAATGTTACCCTTAAAATACCCTTCAGCTGGATACCAAACACCACCTTATGACCTTGTTCTGTCCCCTCCTATTCTGTAAAGGTGAATCCCTTTGTTCTGTTACCATTTAAACTGTTGTTACTTTCTGATGTGGTGCAGGGATACTATGTGTACATTGTGCACTATTTGGATTAAATATGTAATGTGTTTTGATAGCCTTCCGTGCGTTCACAAACTCTACCGTAAATACTCATACCACGCACTAATGCGCAGGACCGCGGGAGCGACCATACGCAAATTGCAGATATGCGCACGCACGACAGAACAAGTGCATGCAGGAAGGCCATCTGTGTGTAGTTTGTACGTGATGTGTGTACTGCAATATTTTTCGACTTTGACAGTCCACCCTTTGGCAGTCACCAATAACTGCCACTATCTAATCACTAAACAGAAAAATATCTATACAATATCTACAGAAGCTTTGATGATCGGAGAGAGTTGTAGGTGAGAAATGTATGACCTAGTGGGATAGTAAAAAGCATGTATGTATGAATCCATGTCTGAGGGGCATGTATCATCGTGCCATATATGTTCTAAATAAGCTTCGAGGTATTGCGAAGTATACATTAAATCCTTCTCATCCCGTACTAAGGGTCTGTAAATGGGCCAACAAACACTACCGAGCTCTTGTCGGATTGTTCCAACAAATGGGGTGCACATTTAGTTGATGATACACGGAGGGGAGACATATGTGAGTGCTAGTATGTGGATATCACCTGTTGACTATGTGTGCCATTAACTGGAGGTTGCAGAGATGAAGATAAGACACATATCTAAAATACATTCACATAAACATTTTGGGTAGGGCTGATGTCTTTTCCGTATGGATGTATCTGGGCAGAGGGGGAAACAAAAGAAAAACGGGTGAAAGAAACAGGCCATGAAATTCATTTGCAATCCTTATCATAACACGGTCTCTATGGATGGGTCATAAATTAAATCTGCTGCTATAACAGCGCCCTTGCTCCTTAACACAGTACCCACCTGTCACGGTTGTGATATAATTTAGGACCATCCTTTGCTGAATCAGTTCCTTCTTGTAAGCTTTTAACTCCCTTCCCGTATACCTGAAGGTGTCGTCATACATCTCAGTGATATTATCTATCAAGTTCGCTAGCGCATGGATATACCTATAATTTATATTTATATATATTTATATATTTAGAATTTATAATTCCTCTGGCAGTACGGGTGATTTCTAATGTGAGAAGGAATTGAATCCCGGTGGATTCGTGGATTAAATCAGAGGCTGCGTGCTCTGTCCTATCTATGAGGTGTCTCTTGATGATGTGTTCATAGTGAGTATGAGTATAAGGAGCCTGAGCACTGCGGTGAACGTCTTTCATCTTATCATGGGTTATGGTCATGACCTCTGGCAGTACTCTCCCAATATAACACAATCCCTCTGAGCTCGGGGCAAGCCACTTGTACGCCTTCCTCCCACATGTGAAATAGGCATCATCTGTGAGAACATAGGGGACAAAATATAACATCACCATATTACAAACTTTCCAAGTAAAGAAACCAATCCCTAGTTCTCCCATCTCTCCCCCAGTACAAGTATCGGGCTGGATGATATGAGCACAGTACCCTGGCGATCCTTTTCCAACCCACATGGTCTTGCTTCCACGAATATACCTATACCGGAAATACCTCCCACTGTTGGCTATTTGGTGTACAAGTTCAGAGTCTATGGGTATCCTATCAGCTCTGTGTGAAAAGGTCATTGTCTATTTCTTCCACGTCACTTCCCAATTTCCCGGTTTTCGGTAATTGGAAATATTGAAACATAATAAGGATCTGTCTACATGATACTGGTGGAGCTTCAAACTAGGGGGCCTAGAGATATTGAATTTCTTGTCCACCGGTCTCCCACCCCGTAATTCGAGTATCTCATCTATTGCTAAAGGGTACGGTACTAATCCTGACTTGCTCTGACCTTGAGGTACCTGTGAGCACACCCAGCATTCTGTCTGGTTTAAGACCTTACCCACTAGTGAGTGGTAATCACTCAACGGATGACGGTCCATGTCGATATTACGGTTGGACTGACATCTCTGGTTGCACCCATCCTCAACTATAATCTCACAATTCCTACAAATGCAATATTCATCAGAAAATAACCCCTCACAGTGCCTCCGAGCTCCTTGACTACCAGAGCGCTTACTGAGGCCAGCCTTTACCAAAATGATGTGCTGATCCTGAGATCCTACAAGTTCGTACTTGCCATCAGAACCTATTCCAGATCCCTGCTCGGCCTCTCTGGGACCCTCACCAAAACAAACTGTCCTTATCAAAACCAGAATTACTAACAGAACTCGAAACGCAGTCTCTTGTGATTGATCCATTTCGTTAGGGGAAAGGAGGAAAATAAGAAGGAGAAAAGAAAGGAAAAAATGTAGGGGGAGGTGAAAAAAAGAAAGTGGTACGACAACCGTTCTATCTCTTGTTACTCTCTGTGCTCAGATGCCCTTCAACAGTCCTGCCTCTCAACTTTCCCGGAACAAATACTCTAGTGTCTCCTTGCTTTGCTCTTTGGACACACAGTTCACTTTGCTCTTTGAACACACAGTTACCAAACCACAAAAACTTGATGAAACTGCAAGAGTTCTCTCCGGGTCAGCGACCTGCTTGCAGTGGGACGAGTGGATCCACGTCTCTCTTTCGGCGACCTTCAATGCTGTTGTGCTGGTTAACAAGACTTGATATGGTCCTTCCCACCTGTCTATGAGGCAACCAAAGCGTAAGAAATTTCGAAACATCACATAATTTCCAGGTTCAATGTCATGACAATTACTGTTCGGTAGGTCAGGAATCACCAGCTTTAAATTTCTCTGTTGATTTCTCAGCTGCTGGCTCATCCCAACCAAATATTTCACAGTCACTTCATTATTACATTTCAAATCATCCTGGGGGTCTATCATTACATGAGGTTGTCAACCAAAAAGGATTTCAAAGGGTGATAGGTTAAGGGGAGACCTGGGAGTGGTTCTGATGCTGTACAACACTAGTGGCAAAGCTTCTGGCCACGACAATCCAGTTTCAACCATTAATTTGCTCAGCTTGTTCTTAATAGTGCTATTCACTCTCTCCACCTTTGCACTCGCCTGTGGACAGTACGGAGTATGCAGCTTGCTGTTAATTCCCATCAGTTTGCACATGACCTGAAAGACTTCACCTGTAAAATGGGTACCCCTATCACTTTCAATTATTCTAGGGACACCATATCTACACACAAATTCCTGCACAATTTTCTTTGCAGTGAACGTAGCAGCATTTGTGGCAGCAGGAAACGCTTCTACCCAATTTGAAAATACATCAATACAAACTAACACATATTTTAAATTCATACAGGGTGGTAACTGTATGAAATCGATTTGTATTATCTGAAAAGGACCGTCGGAGGGATATGGGATGGCTCTGTTGGTATTGACTTTCCAATATTCTTCCTCAAGCAAGTAAACATGTCATTGCTCTCTTACCTGCATGAGAAGAGAATCCTGGCGCACACCAGTAGGCTCTCACCAGCTTACACATACCCTCTTTACTCAGATGAGTCAGACCGTGTGCCGCCTCAGCTAAGCTTGGAAGATATGCTCTGGGGGCTACTGACTTACCTTGTCCACCTGTCCACAGTCCCGAGGATTTCTGGCCATATCCCTTTGACCTCCAGACTGCCCTTTCCTGTAATGAACACAAATCTTGCATTTCGATGTGTTTAACTGTTGTGTATTATCAGTTGTGTGAAGTAAACCGTCTGTGGAAAGTGAAAAGAGAGGGGAAATAATAAAAGAAAATTTGTCAGATTTGCGTTCACCATCAGGCTGTCACACCATCATGCATATCGGTGTCTATGCACACAGGGGGGTATCTAGGGGTCCGAGCGCCCCTGGCAAAGTCAGGGGCAGCACCCCCACACACACACACACACACATATTTGAAATAAGGGGGGCGTGTCAAAAAAGGAATGTGGCCTTGTGGGGAAGGGGCATGGCCACACAATCATACTTCCAATTCAAATTACGCCACACAGTATCACATTACACCGCACAGTAGTGTCCATTACTCACATTACACAGCACATTAGTGTCCATTACTCACATTACAATGCACAGTAGTGTCTCTTATTCACGTTACACCACACAGTCATACCCAAATAGAAAACACAGTCTATAAAGGGCATATAGGGAATGCAAAGAGAAAATGGAAATGTGGACCAGTGCTAATAAATATATTCCTAATTTTATATGGGGAATGCGGTCAAACCACATTTGCCATTAGTATATCTGATTCTGCCCAGAGGCACACACATATACACTTACATACTTAGTGGTATATTCAATTGAAGTTGGATCCATTCCGACATTCATTTGTTGGAATGGATCCGACCTGGGCTATTCAATGCAAACTCAATTCAACTTTAAAAAAAGTCGAATTGAGATGCAGGAGCTGAGACGGGGGAGAGCCGCGGGCAGACGGGGGAGAGCAGCGCTATAGCAGCGCTGCTCTCCCCCGTCTCCCCCTCTCCCCCATCTCTGCTCCCGCATCACAGCCGCCGCTCACGGCAGCGTCCACCCGGCTCCAGCAAGCGAGGTCTCACTTGCTGGAGCCGGGTGGACGCTGCTGTGAGCGGCGGCTGTGACACATCCTCTGGCGCTGCTCTCCCCAGTCTGCCTGTGGCTCTCCCCGTCTCTGCTCCCGCATCTCAATTCAACTTTTTTTAAAGTCGAATTGAGATGGTCCAAAAGGGGGCCGGAACATGTCGGTTTTGACCCCGTTTTAGACACAAGCACGCAGATCGGCAGCTATTCCGCCGATCCACGTGCATTTCGACAAGTCGAATTCCTCGACTTGTCGAATAATTTGGAGTTAGATTAAATAGGTTGAAACACCTTCCAACCTAAAAAAGTCACAAACTGACGTCTTTTCGACAGACGGCAGCTTTCAACTTCAATTGAATATACCCGATAGTCACACACAAAACACATACATATGATATACAGTACAGTCACACATGCAGTATATACAAATACAGTCACATACATCCTGTACATAGTTACACACTTATTCACATACATAGTCACACACTAAGGGGCACATTTACTAAGCAGTGATAACAGCGGAGAAGTGAGCCAGTGGAGAAGTGGCCCCATCAGCCAATCAGCAGCTCTGTATCATTTTATAGTATGCAAATTATAGATGTTACTTCAGTGCTGATTGGTTGCCATGGGCAACTTCTCCATTGCAACTAGGCAGATCTATGTAGTGTGCAGCAACACACTATGTAGATCTGCTCAGTCACAATGCTGCTTATTTCTCTGGCAATTATTTTACAAGTGTCATACCCAATATTAGAACCCACATCCTATTACACTGGAAATAGTACCTCACACTTTCCATGCTGCTGGGCTGCCTGGCAGTGAGTGTCATGTAGTCCCACCCCCGTGCTTCCACTCCGTCCACGACCCTAACCCAATGCAGGGCAGTGCAGTCCTGTGCCTTGACCCCCACCCTCTCCATAATACGGCTCTGACTGTACTTGGTGACTGTCTGTCACTGCCGACGCCAGTGTCCAGCGGCACAGCTCAGCACTAGTGATCAATCAGACTCAAAGTAAACCACAGCTCCTAGCAGCCCTTGCTGCCAGGAGCTCTCAGTAACAAGGACTGCTGGGAGCTGTAGTTTATGTTGAGTCTGATTACAAGCGAGGTGTAGTGCGCTGCTGCCCCCTGCCATGGATGGCACAGCCGGATGGCGCCCCCTCCTTGCCTGGCGCCCCTGGCGAGTGCCATCCTGGCCAATAGGTAGATACACCCCTGTATGCACAGTCTCCCTTCACCAGTATTCTCATTCTCCACCCTTTGTGCATGACCAGGCACACTGCGTAAATACTGGTGTCCCTATGCTGGTGAGATATACTGGATTTGGGCAGAGCTCTGAAAGACCGAGTAGGCATGTGGCGTTTGAACTATAATCCTGTTAGTGAACGTAAGAGATGAAGAGGAAACTTTGAAGACAAATCACATAGAGTTTAGTAACAGATAAGTTTGTAGAGGCAAAGAATATTTTACAAAATTTGACATCTGGATTGGGCACTACGGGGGAATGATTCTCTACTCGGTCTGCTCCCCTAAAAGAAATTCTATGTGTGTGTTATATCTCTACTGGGACTATCCCAGCCATCAATCCAGTGTCCTGTCCATTCTAAGTTCATAGGGAACCCAGTATCTTTGACATAATTTCCTCTACCTTTGATGGACATGCATCTAGAACAGTGAAATGCAACATTGGTCTTTGTGGGTATCCAACATATTTTGTGCTTCCTGGGTGGGAGCACTCTATATGTATACCATCTCTAACAAAACTCCTGTTAAGTTACTTAGAGGTCACTTCTGCTAGAGAGAGAAGCAAAAGTTTAGAGACCTCCTACTAACCCCAGCAAGTTCTGTCAAAAGGGTAAAGTTGCATTTATTCTGTTCTTCCCATTAACCGAATCTGTGTTTTCTATATGGCTCGTGATTCCTTACTATATGTCCCTTGATCCCGTCTATGTGTTTAATAACATGGCTTGTTTTCTCTGTCTAGGGGTCTATATTGGCTATGTGTTCTACTACTCCTACAATCTCTGGCAACATGCCCTTTCTTCCTACAAGTGTAACATATCCTAGGTCCTTTCTTACTATCCGTGTTTTGGGGTTTAGGTTGATGAGACTTTGTTGTAAGAGCCTGTATTCTTTCAATCCTCAGCCTCTCCTCCTGCAGTTCTCTACGCCTAGCAATATTCTTATGGTGTTCAATCGCGCACTCTCTAAGGCAAGCTACTGTGGCCCCTCTCCAATCAGGCAAAAATGTTTGTACCCTGTCCCTTACTGTCTTATTGAGTCCGTCCATTAGCACAGAAACAGCCACTTCCCTATAATTCGCATCGTTCCCTGTATCTGATACCCCAATGTATCTATCCATTCTTTGCAGGGCCCGATGGAAATATTCAGATGTCATTTCATTTTCCCTGTTTTATGGAGAAAATTCTTCTCCACTCAATGGGGAAACACAGCTCTAGTTGCCTATTAATTCGTTCTATATTTTCCTGATTGTTTCTGTCAGTCATAAGACTATCCGACTCTAATCTACAATCAGTGATACATTTTTGGGTGTCAATATTAGGGGGTAGGCACGCTTTCAAAACTATCCGCCAGTGTGTGTTTGTCGGTTCATACGCATTACCCAGATCTCTGATAAATTTCTGACATCTGGCTAAATGCTTCCGAGGGTCGGGGAATTCTGAAATGATTGATCGCAGCTCATCTCTGGGCCACGGGCAATACATTGCATTATTCCTGGTGAGGATTACTCCCTGACTATCGGTTCCCCCATTGGGAGTTATTATTTCCAAGACAGGGTGTAATTATACCATTCCGTTCCTAATCTGTTTACTGTGAGGTGTTGTTGTCTCTGTGCAATGAACTGTCTCACACTTACTGGTAGCTGTGACCTCATTAGTTCTTTCATTGAGGAATATTGTTACTGCTCTACCTGGTTGGACAGGCCCTACCTGAGTGTCCTGCAAAGTGACTGCTTGGAGGAGAGATGGAATTTGGCTGGATCCTTCATCTTCCTGTGACCTATAACCTTGAAAAGACTTCAAAACAGGATACATCTTGCAAAAATTAGGTTTAATACATTGTTTTTGCATACTACTATCATTTACGGATATACCAATGACTGTAGCCATCTCTTCCCCTTCGACCTGTGTCGACACTGGTGTGTTTGTGTTCTCATTCCCGCTAGTTTTTGAACCTGTTTTGCGAATTTGTTCTCTTTGCATATCCCCCTCCTGTTGCCATAATTTTAAACAATCATTATGTCTAATCCTTTGTTTTCTGGATTTAAGAAGACATATTCTACTGCTTACATTCTGCAGTACCTCTGGTTCAAAGCTGCCCACCCTAGGGAATGGTTCCCTATCATTGTTAGTCATACATACCCACTCATTGCATAAAACTTCTGTGTGTGAACCATATTTTTCACACATGATAGTCTTTTGGCCACAATTCTACCTGAACCCTGTCTAAACGTCTCTTACTTGAGCAACTGGCTCCCATATTTGTGGGTCTCTTCTAATAATTTTAAAAAGTTCCCACAAACACCAAAATACTCAATATAAGTAGACGGTGGAAGTATACCCGAGCGCCTTCTACTCGCTCTTGCCCACGCTGGCCAGTACAATGATACACTGTTGGTAGCGGATCGCAATGTACCCAACTTAGGGCTCCTATCAGACCTTACACCGTAATTTCTTTCGGAGGAAGTTCTGTTTGGAAAATTTTCCTGAGAGAGGCAGTGAAAATTTCCTTTTCGGTATCTTTCAACTGGAATTGTTTGTAGGGTGAAAAACAGAGAAATTAGATAACTATCCTTCACCCTTTCCAGTGAAGCCCACCAGGGAGATTTCCCGAAGTTATCAAAGAAAAACCCCTTTGTCTATACAATCACGTCTGCGTATGCTCTTCCACAGCGCATATGACACAATAATATCACGTTGAGCTGTGCAGAACAAACGGACATGTGATGCAATAGCACAGCCTATAGATACTAGTTATCTATATGCCCTACGATTGCTGTAGACCACCTAGCCTAGACCACTTCAGACCACTAAGAGTTGTATGGGATACCACTCAGTCCACTAAGACCCCCTAGTTAATAACGCAGGGTTGCGAACCCTACGCCACCGGGCCTCTACTAACCCAGTGTGTCCACCTAGACCACCTAGCTTAGACCACCTAGACCACTTCAGTTCTTGGGTTCAGTATCCACTCACTCCTGCATTCGCTCACTCAAATACACTTTATTTTTCTGTATAGAAAATTAGGATTCATTCAAGTTGGCAGCTTTACCCCCAGAGGCGATTTAAAAAAAAATTATTTATACTAAATTTTGTTTTTATACTAAATTTCTTTAGAAATCGGGTGGTTTGGTGCTATTGTAGTGTGGCTACTGTCCCACCTTTAAACTAAACGATCCTATCGTGTGGTTTTATTATGCGCGCACAACCCTACGCAAGCTTGCGTAATTACGCAACCGTGCGTACCTCTATGCCACATGTGCGGCCTTGCGCTACATGCACGTTTTTGGACGCTGTCCTCACTTTCCGTGCCACGTATACCAATGTGCGTACGCAATAAAACAGATAACACAACTTTTTTTTTTACTATATAGCAACAAATATCTCCGGTTTCACACAAGTCTAAATGAATCTAGCAATCTGAATGTTATGGCAACAATGTGAGAGAGTATGCAAAGAGTATGGGTGCTGTGTACGGTTTTGACGCCAAAAATAAATTCACAGTTTTTAAATAGCTTTTTTCCTGTTTACCTTACGGGTTCTACCAGCATCTCTACAAACCATACAGAGCAGACGCCATCTAATCAGCAATCAAGCAGGGTTTTTAGCATCCATCGACCAAGAAAAGGATACGTAGGATACTTTCTGTCCACCCTTTTGCTGATAGATGAAGTCTGCTGTGACCTGTTAGGTAGTAAGTATGTGGAAAATCGGAGAGCCCACAATTGGTAATGCTGAAATATCCTTAGGAAAGAAAGCTATACCTTAAACACACCTTAAATACACTTTACCGTGGAGCCGCTGCGGCCGCTGTACTTAACACACACTCTGCGCACTTTGTACGCTATTAGCGTACAAAGTCCCGTACTGCGTACGGACTTCGTGTACAAACGCCGCGCTGACGGTACAAAGTACTCACAGCGCGTACACACCCAGAGATACACCACAAACCCTGAACAGTTATGCAATGCAATGAAAATACGCTTTAAACCTTAGCAGGGCAATGAAGAACGACACCAATTGTGATTTTACCACTGGGTTCCGACACCACAGTGGATTATTGCTGAAAGGGGGTTACAATACAAACAATACAATATAATATAACAGAGTAAATGGCTACATTCAATGGTACCTACGTGAGTAGATTCGCTTGCGCTTCCCGGCCCGGTCCTCGGTCATCTGATAGATAACTTTGTGAGTCTTGCATCAGACCAGACCTGCAGCAGCTCTCTTTATTTAATTCTTCCAAAAAGCAATACAATAGATACTGTAATCTGACGAAAAGAAGCTTTGGATATATCCCTGCGCACAAATGCCGCCAACCCAAGGTCTATCCGAGTGTGTCACCTAACACACTAAATAGCACTGAAAAGGGTAATTTAGGATAATCCCTAGGTGGCGCAAATAATGAATGGTACAAAGAAATTACCCGTGTGGGCTAAAGTCCGTTCTTTTTCATACAGGCGAGTTCATATGTAAGTCCGTCATCCAGAGATGATGTATGAAAAAAAACACAATGTAAACACAAATGTTCAGTAACACTCTCTGTAGATACTCGAGGGGTAAAGTATACACCCAGGCTCCTTCAGCTATTCAGTACTTGGGATGTGCAGTTCTACTCGTAAGGTCCACCTCAGTGATTCACATAAAAGTGCTGCTTACATGCGCTTACTTCTAAAACAATTGTATTAATCCCATCAAGGTTTCTTTCACCCATATGAATGTGGTATCCAAAATAATCAAGCACCCAGGAGTGTATCTCTAGATGTATGGGATGCTCACATATATGCTTACTTCAAGATGCAGTGTACTTCCACATAAAAGGTTTCTTTCGACGTATTCTTTCTGGTATCTTCCTCCTCTATTGAGAGAACATCTCTACTGTGCAGCTGGTCTATATCCTAACTCCTGCCAAGTCTTCGTGAGTTTATCCTGCCACCTTAGGTCTCATGAACATCCAGCCTGTGTCACAGGTGTTGGGGTTGGGGTTGGTGTTGGGGTTACCCTGGTTAAGGGCCCACAATCCTCAATTTGACTGGGTCTCTGGGGAGATTCTTAGTTGGGGTACTGATTGTTTCAGGAGTTGCTTGAGCCTTCCAGTCAGGCTCTCGCAGCTAAGTTTGCCAGGATTGCCAGGGTGTTATGCAGATTTTGCGGACGTGTTCTCCAAAAAAGTTGCAGAGGTACTACCTCCCCATCGCCCCTATGACTGTGCCATTGATTTGTTGCCAAATGCTAAGCTTCCCAAGAGCAGGTTGTACTCCCTGTCACGTCCTGAGACTCAGGCTATGGCAGAGTACATTCAGGAGAACTTGGCTAAGGGATTTATCAGACCTTCACAGTCTCCAGTTGGGTCGGGGTTCTTCTTCGTGGGTAAAAAGGACGGTTCGTTGCGACCCTGCATCGACTTCAGGGAATTGAACCGTATCACGATTAAAAACTCATACCCACTGCCTCTCATTTCGGTCTTGTTTGACCAGCTTCGTACTGCCACCATTTTTTCTAAGATTGACCTACGCGGTGCGTACAATCTAATCCGAATAAGAGAGGGGGATGAATGGAAGACTGCCTTTAATACCCACTCAGGGCATTATGAATATTTGGTGATGCCTTTTGGGCTCTGTAATGCCCCGGCAGTCTTCCAGGATTTCATGAATGATGTGCTCAGGGAATATTTGGATAGATTCTTAGTTGTATACTTAGATGACATCCTAATCTTCTCCCATTCCCTGGAGGAACATCGGAAGCATGTACGCTTAGTCCTCCAGAAACTCAGAGACCACCGGCTTGGGGCGAAGCTGGAGAAGTGCGAATTTGAAGTTCAGCAAATCGCATTTCTAGGATATATTATCTCCCCAGAAGGTTTCCAAATGGAGGGTTCCAAGGTACAGGCAGTCCTGGATTGGGTGCAGCCCACTAGTTTGAAGGCGCTTCAGCGTTTCCTGGGCTTTGCGAATTTTTATAGACGATTTATCGCTGGATTTTCGTCTATAGTGGCGCCCTTGGTGGCACTCACTAAGAAAGGGGCGGATGTTGCTCACTGGTCTTGTGAGGCTAAAGCGGCTTTTGCCCGTCTCAAAAGGGCATTTGTTTCGGCCAAGGTGCTGCGACACCCAGATCCAGAGCGTCCTTTTGTGGTGGAGGTGGATGCCTCTGAGATGGGTATTGGGGCAGTGCTTTCTCAGATGGGAGTGTCTGATAATCGCCTTCATCCCTGTGCTTACTTTTCCCGTAAATTTTCGCCTGCCGAGATGAATTATGACGTGGGTAACCGGGAATTGTTGGCTATTAAGGATGCACTCGAGGAGTGGAGACACTGGCTTGAGGGGGCTAAGTTTGTGGTCTCAATTCTCACTGACCATAAGAATCTGGCATATTTAGAGTCAGCGAAGCGTCTCAATGCCAGGCAGGCACGATGGGCTTTGTTTTTTGCTCGCTTTAATTTTTTGATAACATATCGCCCTGGGTCAAAAAACATCAAGGCTGATGCGCTCTCGCGGAGTTTTGCTCCAATCCAGGAGACCACCGAGGAGCCGTTGCCCATTGTTTCCCCATCATGTATTAAAGTGGGCATTACCCAGGACCTCTTATCATTAGTCCTTAGAGCACAGGAGCAGGCTCCTCCAGACCTTCCGGTAGGTCTTTTGTTTGTGCCTCCTAGGTTAAGACAGCGAGTGTTCCTGGAATTCCATGCCAAGAAGTCGGCAGGTCACCCGGGTATTGCCAGAACTCGGGAGTTGCTATCTAGGGCGGTGTGGTGGCCCTCGGTGGCTAAGGATGTGGATCAGTGGGTTCGGGCATGTGACATCTGTGCCCGAAATAAGACTCCTAGAGGGGTTCCTGTTGGCCCATTACATCCACTCTCTATCCCATCTAAGCCATGGACCCACATTTCAATGGATTTTGTGGTGGACTTGCCCAAATCCTCGGGGATGACAGCCATCTGGGTTGTCGTTGACAGGTTTTCGAAGATGGCGCACTTCGTTCCACTGGTTGGGCTGCCATCAGCCAGACGCCTGTCTGAATTATTTATGCTGCATGTTGTGCGTCTCCACGGGTTGCCACTTGATGTGGTCTCTGACCGCGGATCCCAGTTTGTGGCCAAATTCTGGAGGGCATTTTGTTCCGATCTCCAGATTTCTGTCAGCTTGTCGTCAGGCTACCATCCGCAGTCTAATGGGCAGACTGAAAGGGTGAACCAGTCCTTGGAGCAGTTCCTCAGGTGTTATGTCTCCAAGTGTCAGACTGACTGGGTTGCTCATCTGTCCATGGCGGAGTTTGCCTATAACAACGCGGCTCACTCTGCTACAGGGATCTCTCCCTTCCTTTGTGTGTATGGGCATCATCCTAAGGCCAATTCTTTTGACCCCCTGGACTCCACGCCTGGTGGTTCCTCTGTGGTTTCGGTCCTTAGAGGTATTTGGCGGAAAGTGAAGAAAGCCCTTGTGTCTGTGTCATTAGTGACCAAAAGGGTTTTTGATAAGCGGAAAAGACCCTGCAGCTTCAAATTAGGAGACTTCGTCTGGTTGTCTACCAAGAATTTGAAGTTGAGACAGCCATCTCATAAGTTAGGGCCCCGGTTCATCGGCCCTTATAAGATCACCAGGGTTATCAATCCGGTGGCATTTCAGTTAGATCTGCCCCGTTCTTTGGGTATCAATAAAACATTTCATTGTTCCCTTTTAAAACGGGCGATTAGTAATCCTTCTTCCAGTGGAAGACCTTCCCCTCTTCTGATACGTGGCCAGAGGGAGTTTGTTGTTGAAAGGATTCTTGACTCCAAGGTGGTTCGGGGTCGGCTGTCATTTTTGGTGCACTGGAAGGGGTATGGCCCGGAGGAGCGGTCGTGGGTGCGCAGTTGTGATCTTCATGCCCCCAGACTGATATGCTCTTTCTTCTCGCAGTTCCCCGATAAACCCGGTGGTAGGGGTTCTTTGACCCCTCGTCAGAGGGGGGGTACTGTTAGGGTCTCCTGCCCTGTGCTGCCACGTCGTCATGGCAACCGGGAGACAAGTGCTAGTGGAGTAACCTGAGCGCAGCTGATACTCCGGTTCGGGTCTTTTGCTGTGCAGTGGTTATAGGCTCTGTGCACGGCAGGGGATCCGGTGCTGGTTTTTGTGCTCACAGTCTGTGAGGTCTGAGTGGGGCGTGGACAGCACCTGCTTTATAAGGCCTCTTTTCAGGGTAAGCAGATGCTGCTGAATCTTTGTTGGTTAGTCAGTTCATGAAAGTTAGCCAGTACTGTGTAGCTTTGTATTTGTTTGTTGCTTACTGCAAATAGGCCTGGGGATTTGGTATTACACTCTGCCAATCCAGACCTAGCAGTAAGACTGGAGTCAGTCGTTTAGCTTGCTGGGGTTCTGTTACTACTCTGTGAACTTAGCAAGTTTGCGGCTGTATTCTAAGACTTGCCTGTCTAATCCTGTCTCACTGTGCTAGGTGTCAGGGGTCAGTTTAGTGGCAGTAAGCTAAAACCTGTGCACTGCAAGTGAGAAATAGGATTGTGGAGACTCTCCTTGTGTCTATCATTCCATCTCTGACCAAGGAGTTTACTGCCACACCCGTTGGTAACCCTTTAGGGTTTTGCTGTTGCCCTTAGCAACAGCATTTCGGGTTCTCTACGTATTAAAACACAACATCTTGCTTTTTCCATCTGTGCAGTTCTAATACAAGGGAGATACCCAGTTCCTTAGCCTCTGGGCTTCTCTGTTCACTTTGTGTGTATTTTGTTACCCTATTACCTTCTGTGTACGTTATGTCATATTCCCCAGTTTGTCTGTGAGTCCATTTGTTTTGCATAACAGTTCAAACACCAGTACATTCCTGCAGACACTGGAGTGCATAACAGTTCTGACACCAGTACTTTCCTGCAGGCACTGGTGTGCATAACATCCTGCACATAACTATCCGCAGGAACATGCGATCTTTCTCAAACCAACACCGGAATGTTATCCTTAAAATACCCTTCAGCTGGATACCAAACACCACCTTATGACCTTGTTCTGTCCCCTCCTATTCTGTAAAGGTGAATTCCTTTGTTCTGTTACCATTTAAACTGTTGTTACTTTCTGATGTGGTGCAGGGATACTATGTGTACATTGTGCACTATTTGGATTAAATATGTAATGTGTTTTGATAGCCTTCCGTGTATTCACAAACTCTACTGTAAATACTCATACCACGCGCTAATGCGCAGGACCGCGGGAGTGACCTTATGCAAATTGCGGATATGCGCACACACGACAGAACAAGTGCACGCAGGGAGGCCATCTGTGTGTAGTTTGTACATGATGTGTGTACTGCAATATTTTTCGACTTTGACAAAGTGTATCAGAAATGTACATGTATTTGCCGGGACAGTACAGCAAGTGTACATCATATTTCTGTAGTCTGATAAGCATTCGTTGAATTCTCATGGGACAGTCATGTAATGATTTAGTCATGATAGCTACCAATGGCTTGTGGTCAGTTTCCACTGTAAATGTTTTACCATACACAAACTGATGAAATCGCTCACATGCATATGTGATCGCTAGAAGTACTTTTTCTATCTGAGCATACCTTGTTTCAGCACTTGTCAGTGCTCTTGATGCATAGATTACTGGTTGCCATGTATCCTCATATTCTTGTAACAGCACTGAGCCTAGGCCAAATTGCGAAGCATCTACTGAAATTCTTATTCTTTTCGCAGGATCAAAGAATTTTAGCACTGGTTGCTCTGTAATAATCTGTTTCAAGTTTTGCCAACTTTCTTCTTGTTCATGTGACCACATCCACTCGTTATCTTTGTCCAACAACCATCTAAGAGAGGCTGTTCATTCAGAGAGTTGAGTAATAAACTTTCCTAAGTAAGTATTCATTCCTAGGAATCTTCTGACGACGTCTGTGTTGTTAGGACGTTCCATGATCACTATGGCTGATATTTTCCTTGGGTCTGATTTTACACCTTGACCCGAGACCACGTCGCCCATAAAGGTAAGTGTATTCACACCAAATTCACATTTGTCCTTGTTTAGCTTTAGATTCACTTTCTTGACAAGTTCCATTACTTTTCTCAATCTAGAATCATGTTCTTCCTTTGTAGATCCCCAGACAATAATGTCATCCATCATTGTTTCAACACCTGGAATATGTTCAAAAATCATGTGTATCTTTTTGTGATATACTTCTGGAGCAGACAATATTCCATATGGTAGTCGAAGAAATCTGTATCGACCTTCTGGTGTATTAAATGTACAAAGCTTTGAGCTGGCCTCATCTAGCTTCATTTGCCAGAATCCTGAAGATGCGTCCAATTTACTGAACCATTTTGCTCCCGCAAATTGCGACATGATTTCATCTCTGGTTGGTAGTTTGAAATTTTCTCGTTTAATAGCTTTGTTTAAATCTCTGGGGTCTAGACATATTCTGAATTGTCCATTTTTCTTTTCAACAATTACTAAGGAGCTTACCAATTCAGTAGGCTCATCAACTTTCTGTATCACACCCAAGGCTTCCATGCAATTTAACTCTTGTTTCAGTTTTTCTCTCAGCGCAAACGGCACTTTTCTACAGGAGTGTATCACTGAAGAAACTTGCGCGTCTATATTTATTTTATGCTCTCCAGGCAAACAACCTAGACCTTCAAACAAGTCTCTGTATTCTGTAAACATCGATTTGCAGTCATCTTCTACTTGTGATGTCACCATAAAAACTTTCTTTAGCAAGCTTAGTTTCTCACAGGAACTTAATCCTAGAATCGGTTGCACATTTTTATCTACAATCAGTAGAGATGTTTTAAACTGTTGTCCCTTATATTTCAGTGTCACTAAGCATGTACCTTTCACAGGAATTTCCTCCCCAGTGTACCCTGAACCTTTCACTTTGGCTGGATGAATTTTAGATTTTACTCTAAAAGTCTTATAGTCTTGAATTGATATTAAATTCACCTGCGCGCCAGTATCAAGCTTAAAGGGAATGACAATCTCGTTCACAGTTAAAGGGACAATCCATTCTTTCTTATCTGCACTGCAAAGTTCAATGCAATCCACGAAGAATTCCTCTATTTGTTTAACAGCATGCACATTGGTTGTTTCCTTTTTCATTTTACAGCATTTGGCAAAGTGATTAAGTCTACCACATTCATGCAGGTTTTACCATAAGCAGGGCACATTTTAGGATTGTGAGCATTTCCACATCTACTACACATTTCCTTATTAGACTGTGGCTTAGACTGCTTCATTCTTAAGAATGGAGGTTTGCTTGGCTCTGTTTTCTGCACTACATGGACAGCAGCATCAACTTCCTTGTGTAACTTTTTGGCTTGAAATCTAGTTATTTCTGCAGATCTGCACATAGTCACTGCCTTTTCTAGTGTTAGGTCTTGCTCTCTCAACAATCTCTCTCTGAGTCCATTGTCAGATATTCCACAGACAATACGATCTCTAATCAGTGAATCCTTTAAATCACCAAACTCACAGGTTTTACTGAGTGATTGCAGCTCTGTAACATACTGATCAAATCCATCTCCAGACTTCTGATCACATGTGAAAAACTTATATCTTTCATATGTCACATTTTTCCTTGGCACAAAGTAATCTTCAAACTTTTGCATTATAAAAGATAGCACCATACTCTGCCCCTCATCAAACTGAAAATTATTATAAATGTCCAGCACATCCTCTCCTATCACATGGAGGAAAATAGATGCCTTTGTTTTGTCAGCCTCTGTATCAGCTCCACATGCAGTAAGATATATATTAAACCTTTGCTTAAATCTTTTCCAGTTTTTAGACACGTTACCAGACATCAGCATGCCGGTTGGAGGAGCCAGTTTATCCATGGTTATTCACTGTTTGAAGAGAGGAGCACACGGCAGGCTTTGCAGACACTGAGTATCACAGCCTTACAGATTTCTGCAATATTCTTTCACACTCTGAGAGCACTAGCAGTCCAAGTTAAACTTCTTCTGACACCATGTTTTGTTCATATGTTTGTAAATCCAGTCATAAGGACACATAGACATGTGAGTTCACTGCTGTGCTGTTTTTATTCCATCACCAACTCCAGGCACACTGCACACTGGACCACCCACTTCCCAGCATCCCCCTGGTCCTAGGGACCATCACTGAAGATTCAGGCTTACACAGATTAGTAAGGGAGTGTCTGCAAATATTAAGCATTCTAATACACTAACATCACAATAGATAGCTGGACAATCTGAGTATGTTAGTGCTTGGGAAAGCCAAAAAGTAATGATTTTTGTTAATGAGAAAATTGTCTGCCGCCTTGACAAAAAAAGCAGACTGTTAAAACTAAAGTTGCAGTGTGAGCGCCATCCTGAAAGAATCCATGTCACTGTACAAATACAATTTAAATCAAGTAAATACATACATATGCCAAAACAAATAAAATGGTATTCAGAATCGACTTTATTGGCCAAGTATACACAAATATATAAGATCCCGGGATATTGGTCGGGATTCAATCTTGGAATTTGAAGCTCCAATCCAGGGGATTTCAGGGATTAGCCAGTCCCATTGTTTTTTCAACACTGGGCAGCATTGAGCGTACTCAGGAGATTCAGAAGTTTGCCTGGCTCCCCCTGCCGCCGACTGTGCGCACTGCGCAGCATGACAAGAAGTCAGAGGTCACGCTGCGTAGGCAGCCATCTGCCGGCCGGACCTTACCGCCTGCACTGCCCAGCACCTCACCTCCCTACAGAAAGCGGAGGTCCAGACGAGGGTGAGTTATGTGGGATGGGCAGGACGGGGGTGGGGTGGGGAGGCAGGACAGGGGAAGGGGGGTTAAACACACATTGAAAAGAAAACCCGTCTTGGGAATCCCGGGATTGATCATTTTATATAACATATGGGCTACACTAATTAAGTATTTTCAGTAGGATATGTCATTCTGCAATCATCCAATCAGAAGCTGATTACTAGTGTTGGTGATTACCATCATTGCATGTTACTGGATCAGCCATCCAGCATCCACAACAGATTCACCTTTTTGCACAAATGTGCTGTATAAAAATGCACCATTTATTTAATATGACATGAGATCCAATATGCTTTGTTTCTGTTTTCTATTCTTATACATGCCGAAATATTTTACAGAGAAACTAGTGTATTGGAGAAAACTACATTATGGCATGGTAGACCTCCGTCAGTGCTGGAAGTGGTTAAGTAATGTTTTGTAACTGATTGGAGCAAAAGCTAAAAATAAATTGTCAATGTGTTTAGTTCTCTCTCCAGAGAAATTGCATACTCTAAGATTCAAGCATATCATTAATAGAGATTTCTGCATTAATCAGGCATAATCCTTCGCTCCCATCCAGGAGAAATCTTTTTATAAAGTTTCATAGGATCATAGTAGCAATTCAAATAATCAAATTGGTTTTAGGATTATATAATGTTGAGAAACTTGAAGCCTTAGAATGATAGACTGTATTCAATCTTTCCAGCAACAAGCTGGACCTACAAATAATTACATTATATAGTCAGCAATGATTCCTCATTTAGCCATCACACAACTTTAAAGGTACTCTGACTGCATTATATACAAGAGCTCAGCTACTACTAACACTCTCACATAAATAAACTGTTGCCTTTGTGGGGTTAGGGTTAGTTACTAGGGGGAGTGTTAGGATTAGGCTGCAGGAGGTGGCGGGGGTAAGACCATACTTGCCTACCCTCCCGGATTGGCCGGGAGGGTCACGAAAATCGGGTGGCCCTCCCGCTTCCCCGGATAGGTGGGCAAGCCTCCCGTTTTTCCTGTCAGACTCCCCACTCCCCTCCTCGGCCACCCACAGCAGTGAACAAGTGGGCGGCCAAGGGGATCCGATGATATGATTTGCGCTAAATTGCATCATCATAGCTCCTCCACCCGCTATACAATGCCTATTTTCTCGGCACTGTATAGCTGGGGGCGGAGCCACAATGACGCGATCGTGATGTCACGCCCCTGGACTGCCCACTTCCCCATCGTCACGCCCTCCGACGGCCCATCATGCCGCCGGCCACGCCCCCATGCATCTACAATGTTGCCTCCTCCCGGAGGAGGGGGCAGCAAAGTAGGCAAGTATGGGTAAGAGTTATGGTGAGGGGGGGTTAGGGGAAGGATTAGGGGTTGAAGTAAGGGGCAAACACTAACTGGGATGTCAAAAACAGATTATCAAAACCAGGGAATCGGGCGCTATTGGGTCTTGTGTCTCTAATGCTGCTGCTAATAACGTTTGGGGTAGTCACACCCAAACCATACAAAAACAAAACAATACAAGAAATAGCAGCGCTAATATGTAATTAACTTCAAAATTCAATGGAAGGATTGAGTAAAAATTACATTTAATAAAATATGAAATTAAAAACTGAATAAAACCATATATATGGTGGTAACTAGTATTAGCTGGTAAAACTGAGGTCACATTAATTAATGCCAATAACAATGTATCACGTTCCTATAAACAGTGTCCTGGATAGCAGAAAATAGAGACGGACTGACGGCGCAGTCTCACCCTTAAATGTAACCAACCAACCGCTAGAGGTAAAGTCCCATATGAAGATCTCTTACATCAGATCGAGAACCAGCCTGGTTCTGAAAGTCCTCAATAGGTGCGGTGTCCTCCTTGAATTTGAAGGTTTGATGGTGGTCCAAGAGGGTTTGAATGTCTCATTTGTTTTTCAATCAGATCGAGAACCAGCCTGGTTCTGAAAGTCCTCAATAGGTGCGGTGTCCTCCTTGAATTTGAAGGTTTGATGGTGGTCCAAGAGGGTTTGAATGTCTCAAACTAGAGGATCAGATTTCCTTGGCGTCTCTGCCGTGGCTTCTGATATACACTGCACATAGGGCTTAAATCAGATGCGATCGCAGCAGAAAAATCTTTCTCTAATGGCCAAACCATGTGCAGGGATCCTGACTGCTGGCATTTCGTCCCCTACACTTCACTGCTACTCTTATGCTGGATACACACTTGCCAATATATTGATTGTTCTAACGACAGATGATACAGAAGTGTCCTTCTAATTTGTTGTTGTGGCATGCAGCGCTTTATGGCGTTACCGCGATACATACAATTGCACCTGTGTGGTCCCTATGTAAACTGAATGGATAGGCGATACGTGCATACATGCGCTCCCGCTATACTGTTATACTGTGGCGTAAAGTGTATAAGGCTCTCTACTGTGTGGTGTAACGTATATAAGGCTCTGTACAGGAGCTAGGTAAGTATAGTTACCTTCCCACAATACCACCCTAACCCTAACCCTTTCCGCAGAACACACTTACCTTTTTTATCCCTGCAGCCTAACCCTAACCCTCCTCAGTGGTGCCTAAACCTAATCCACTCTTCCCACAGCCTAAACCTAACCCTAACTCTTCCCAGGAGTACCTAAACCTAACCCCCCCCCCTCCCTGCAGTCTAACCCTAACCATTCCTTTCCCGCAGCCTCGACCTACCCCCCCTCCCACACCCCCGTGTGCAGCTTACATGTTCGCAGCCCAGGCAAAGCCTCATTCAGGATCACGGCAGTCAGAATTCTGTGATCCTTGTCGGGATGCTGGCGCTGGCGTTGGTATTTCAACTCCCCGGATCCCGTCTGCCAGGATCCTGACCGTATCCCGTATTCCCGTATTATCACTTATAGTTGATGAGATTGAAAAAATGTCCATCGAGTTCAACCTGTATTATAAAATTTTACTTCATTTAATGCTGTATCCTTGGATATTTCTTTCAGTTAGGAATTTATCTAATCCATTTTTAAACTTATTGACTGAGGCCACCATTACTACCTTCTCTGGCAGAGAATTCCAAATCCTTACTGCCCTTACTGTGAAGAACCCTTTCCTTAGTTGTGTATGAATTTTTTTCTGTTCTAACCTCAGAGGGTGTCCATGTGTCATGTGTAGCGTTTTTTGATAAACAAATTGTCTGATAAATCCTTATATTGTCCCTTTATGTATTTAGAAATATTAATAATGTCTCCTCTCAGTCGCCTCTTTTCCAGTGTAAACATATCTAACCTTATAAGTATTTCCTCATAATCCAGTGCCTCTAACCCCTTAACCAGTTTGGTGGCTTGCCTCTGAACCCTTGCGAGTTCCAAGATATCTTTTTTATAGTGCGGTGCCCAGAAGTGTACACAATATTCCAGGTGTGACCGTACCAATGATTTATACAGTGGCAGGATTACACTCTCATCCCTTGTCTCCATACCCGTTTTATGCATGCTAACACCTTATTTGCTTTTGTTGCTGCATTTTTTTACATTGCGTACTGCTACTAAGTCTATTATCGATGGGCACACCCAGATCCTTTTCAACTACCGCTACCCCTACATTTTCCCTATTTCATTTATAGGCTAACTGTTCTTAGGGGGTAATTCAGACCTGATCGCTCTCTAGCGTTTTTTGCAGCGTTGTGATCAGGTCTGAACTGTGCATGCGTGTCGCATGGGTACAAAGCTAATCGCCGCTCAGCAGTGGGTTTGTGCGAAGAATCCATTCGCACGGCCGTTCGCAAGGAGATTGACTGGAGGAAGGCATTTGGGGGTGGCAACTGACCATTTTCAGGGAGTGGTTGGAAAAACGCAGGCGTAAAAAAACGCAGGCATATCCATGTGTTTGCAGGGAGGGTTACTGACGTCAATTCCGGTCCCGGAGAGGCTGAAATTTTTGCAGCGACTGAGTAAGTCCTGGGCTGTGCAGAGACTGCACAAGATCTGTTTGTACAGCTCTGCTACACATGCGTTCGCACACTTGCAAAGCGAAAATACACTCCCCAATGGGCGGCGACTATCTGTTCGCAGCAGTGCAAAAAAACCCTAGCGAGCGATCAGGTCTGAATTAGGCCCTTAGTCCCAAAGTGCATAACTTTAAATTTTTTCTATGTTGAACCTCATTCTCCATTTGTCTGCCCAAACCTCCAGTTTAGATAAGTCAATCCGGACAAACTCAACATCCTTTTCTGAATGAATTACTCTACAGAGTTTAGTATCATCTGATTAACACTGTGCTTTCCAGGCCCACTCCTGTGTCATTAACAAATATGTTAAACAGCAGTGGCCCGAGTACTGAACCCTGCAATATTCCACTAAGCACTGATGACCATTCAGAGAACATCCCATTAACCATTTGCTCAATAAAGCTACACTATCTGGTTAGATCAATTGGAGTTGTACTTGGGTCAGTTATAAATCTGCTGGTGTGTACATTAAGGGCGGTATTCAAATGCTATATCACGCCCAATCTCCTTTCTAAAGTGATCCACGTTATCGTTATACCACGCCTGGCTGTCAGCAGAAACAGAAAGGGTGTGGAAGGGGGTGAAAAGAATTGAATACCGCCCTAACTCTGCTAAACCACCAACTGTACACACATTTCCAACAACTGTGACCGGGGATTATGATGTATACAGCTGCAGCGGGATCCGGTCTCTACGTCGACAGTAAATAGGTCGACAATGTCTAGGTCGACCACTATTGGTCGACAGTAACTAGATCGACAGGGTCTCTAGGTTGACATGTTCTAGGTCGACAGGTCAAAAGGTCGACATGAGTTTTCACAATTTTTTTCTTTTTTTTAACCTTTTCATACTTAACGATCTACGTGGACTACGATTGGAACAGTAATCTGTGCCGAGCGAAGCGGTAGCGGAGAGAGGCACCTTGCCCGAAGCATGGCGAGCGAAGCAAGCCATGCGAGGGGACACGGTGCACTAATTGGGGTTCCCGGTCACTCTACGAAGAAAATGACACCAAAAAAACATAAACAACTCATGTCGACCTTTTGACCTGTCGATCTAGACATGTTGACCTAAAGACCATGTCGACCTAGACACCCTGTTGACCTAGTTACTGTCGACCAATAGTGGTCGACCTAGACACTGTCGACCTGTTTACTATCTACCTTCCATACCACACCCGCTGCAGCAATCATACCTCACAGTGGTCCTGACCTCAGTGGGATAGTCCTGATTTAAGGGCAGTGGCGCACCCAGGGGGGGGGAGTTCTGAGCACCCAGAAACCCCCCTCCACCAAAAAAAAATAATATATATATATATATATATATATATATATATATGTATTTTTTTATTTTTTTTTGCTGCATGAGTATTATTAATGGCTGTCTAGCGTCCTCTGCAGTCTGCTTTCTTCCTGGTGGCACTTGTAAGTGCTTAATAAAAGTTTACTTTATTTTAATTATAGTACATATATATCCATGTGCAATTTGTGCATACATATATACACATGTATATACATACATACATATAAACACACACACATATGATATATATACATGCGTATATATACGTGTACTGTATGCATATATAAATATATATATATATATATATATGCATGTTTAATATGCTATGTGTATATGTGTATATGTATATAAATATATACATAGGTGTATATACGGTATATATATGTGTAGATATGTAGATATATATATATATATATATATACACTGACACACTAGTTTTATGGACCCAGCATATACTGGGTCACCTCAGTCCCCACCCCTGTGCTTGGCTCCACCCAGTTCTGGAAACCCCCCCATGCAAATCCTGCGTTTGCCACTGAAGGGCTCTGCAATCGGGACTGCATTGACTCCAAAATGCAAAGCATTCCTCAGGGTGCATTGTCACACCCTCTCCGTGACCCAGACATGCCCTGTGTCCCAGTCCAGTCTCCTCCAATGTTGGGAGATGTGCATCCTGCAATAATAAAACTTAGGTGAATGAGGCCCACAGTTAAACCACTGCGCCTCTCCATCACAATGTAAATGTTTTCTGTTCATTATAAACGAATGTTTTGGAAGGAACAACGTATAGTTAAAGATAAAAAAAAATTGTATCAGCTAAAATCAAATTATATCTAATATAGGAAAACACTGAAATGTAACCCACTCTGCTATGTATTCTGTTTGTTAGGATGATTTCAAAAATATATTTAACCAGAACATTTGCTAGCCTAGCAGCACTTGAAGGAATATCAGCCTTAGAACATTTGCATTGCTGAAGGCTAGGCTAGCAGCCTGTGAAAGTGTGTGTGTGTGATCATGTACTGCTTTCACAGAATGATAGTAGTCAGACTGGAGCTCGGAGGCAACTCTAGGCCAGTGTTCCTGTATCTGTTCCAACTGCTCTCACCCAAATATCAACCACAGCCTAAAGAAACATCAAAGCTCATTAAAAACAAATAAGAGTTTATTTCTGTTTAATGTCAAAGCAGGATTTTTTCACATATCACTTCTTTCCCATGACTCTTGGTTAGCAATGCTGGTCACTTACTCTATGATATTGCATCCAATATTGGCTATATAGTTAAAATTGATCAGATTTACTGTCTAATATTTTTAAGTGTGATTAGAAGGTGACCTCTCATGCATACTTGCCTGCCCTCCCGCATCCTGCGGGAGACTCCCGGTTCAGGGCTTAGTTCCCACTGCCCCGAAAAGTTTCTTAAAAATCACGGACTCTCCTGTCCTACCACCGTACTTTACAAGTGGCATGGGAATAATGTGAAATTCATGAATGAACAGACGAAAGCAAACTTTAGCTGCAGCTACTGCCGGTGGCCACCAGGGGGACAGCAAATGACAGAGAGGTGTCCAGTATTATAAGACTCCGGCAACATGGCTGCTGCCCTCCTGTGGTGAGGTGATAAAGCTAAATATTTATCTTATTTAAAACCCTTTAAGAGGTCTAAGAACACTGTACGCTATTGACGTATGGAGTACCGTAAGGGTACGCACGTTGCGTAGCAATCGCTTAGCCGTAGTCGAGACGCTAAAGCGTCACGTTCGCTCACGGCCAAGAGATCACAGTCAGGCACGCTATTGGCTGCCGACTAACGTAATGGTTCGCTATAGCGTAGCGGACGCTCGGGACCACGAGGAGATCACCAGCGGCGCTGACGCTCACAATGTTAAACCTTTATGTGTAAACCATGAACAATGTATTATACAGGAAAACCTTAGTGTAGTGATAGAGTGTAGATGCAACACAGTGTAACCTTATTAACTTAAAAGCTGTTCGAGCGTCACCGACGCTCTGAGAATACTTAACACTATAAGAAATACACAAATACTGGGCTTAGGGTCTAACGCCTTATATGAATGTTATACTTGAAAAAGAATAATACAATACAAGTCATACACTACAATATAACATAGACTAACTAACCAGATAACTACACAGGAAATACAATACAATACAATTACGTTTAAGGGAAAATGAGAGAGAAAGAGGAAGAGAGAGAGAGAGATATGGCTCACAATAACAATAAAGACAATATGATTGCGGAGAAAACTTACGCACAAAGGGAACGATCGCATGCGCCTTTCTGAATATCCAGCTCCCGATTATCAGTGATGAGAACCGTTGAAGAGAGTGAGCTGGATCAGGTCGGCTTGTCTATTTATGCCCCACACACAATACAATTCAATGGTCCCTACAATCTCATTGTTCATTGGACACAGGAATTCGTCTTCGCATTATAACAAAAGGTCATAGGTTGATTCATACAGGTGGGCTGAGACCATTTCCAACTGCTCAGGTGGGTGGGAAACTAGGTTTCCCGCCGCATGGATAAGTAAGTGCAAATAATAGTAAATGGACATAAACTTCTTATGTCCATAACTATTCGCACGAGCGATTAATCCGCTTCAAACCAACACCGGAATATTGCTAATTAAATACTCTTCCGATGGATACTAAACACCACTGTATGACCCATGTCTGACCCTTCGTATCAAACAAAGAGGGATCTCTTTGTCCATGAACATGCTATATTAACTAAACTTTCAGAATCTATCAAGGGGACCATGATCTACAAAATACATTATATAGTTAAAATATGTAACGATTGAGTCGCCCGCTAGACGCATACAAACTCTACCGTAAATCCGCACATCGTGCGCCTGCGGGTGCACGCGACTGCGAGTATGCGCACGCACGGGAGAGCTCTTGCACGCGCAGCGGGAGCTCGCATGAGGTGCAAATATGGCAGTGTGCATAGTGATATTTTTCTGACTTTGACAGTCCACCCTTTGGCAGTCAACAATAACTGCCACTTCCTAAAACATTTCAAAACGAGAAAAATATATGTCAAGTGTAAATACATTTCCATGATTGGGTAAGGGAGGAGAGAAGAAGGTGTGAAAAGGGTATGACCTAGTGAGATAGCAGTAGCATGTGTGTATGAATCCATGTTTGGGGGGTCATGTATCATCGTGCCGTACGTGTTTTAGATCAAGCTTCGAGGTATTGCGAAGTATACATTTAGATTCCTTCTTATCCCGCGGTGCAGGTCTGTGGATGGGCTGTCAAACTTTACCGAGCTCTTTTCGGATTTTGGTTGCAACAAAATGGGGGAGCACATTTTAGTTGATGATACATGAATGGGGGGGATATGTGATTGCTGATATCTGTACCTGTATTCCCTATCGACTATGTGTGTCATTACCTGCAGGTTGTAGAGATGAAGATAAAGAACAATTATGGTAAATGCAGTGGTATTCTATGTCAGGTTAATGAACATTTGTCGGTTGAAGTCTTGTTCGGTGTCTGTTGAATGCAGTCTTCTTTGGGCTTTTGCCAAAAAGGTGTGGGCAAAAGCTTTGTCAATGTCCATAGACTTACAAAGGTGTTGGGCTAGCGTAATTTTAAAATTTCTAGGGAAACTGGGGGTCTATGGCATAGTTCATCAAATATCTGTGTATAAGGTTGTCAAAACTTCTTCTTTAATCCATCAGTTGTCTGTATACAGGATCATCAAATTCCTTGTCCAAGTGGGTCTTTTTACCTTGGAGAAAACGGAAAAACAGGTGAAAGAAACGGACCGTATAATCGCATTTTCATCACAACATTGTCTCTACCGTTGGGTCATAAATCACATCCATTGGAATTACAATTTCCTCACTCCTTAGACTCATTACCCTGGTACTACGTTTGCACTTCGTTAAAGCCTGACCGCATCTAAATATCAAGCCAATCGATATGACGACACCCAAGATACATAGGAGAAACTTCCCTACATCCATTATGACTCCTTGAGCCCATTCTCCTAAACCAGAGAACCAATTTCGCGGGTTCAACCATGACACCCAACCAGTCAGCTCATTACCCACAGCAGCAAGGGTGAGATTGTGTCTCCTGCGAAATTCCCACTTTAGTTGGAGAATGTCGTCCATCTTTTGGTCTATGACCTCGACCGGATCCTCGGTACTATTCGTAATATATGTGCAGCATTTCACGCCGTACTGCGTTGCCAGTGTGACACAATATCCACGTGTCACTGCTGTGAGATAATTAAGAACCATTCTATGCTGAACCAGTTCTGTTTTATAAGCTTGAAGCTCTCTTCCAGTATACCTAAAAGTGTCATCATACATTTCTGTGATATTGTCTAATAAATTTGCAAGCGCAGATATGTATCTATAGTTCAGCACTCCTCTAGTGGTGCGAGTGAAATCTAACGCAAGTAGAACCTGAATCCCGGTGGATTCATGGATCATGTCAGAGGCCGAATGCTCTGTCCTTTCTGTCAGTTGCCTTTTAACTACGTGCTCGTAGTGGGTGTGAGTATAAGGAGCTTGGGCACCACGGTGTATATCTTTCATTTTGGCATGTGATACAGTCATTACTTCAGGCAGTACTTTTCCAATATAACACAATCCTTCAGAGTTTGGGGCAAGCCACTTATACGCCTTCCTCCCACATATGAAATATGCATCATCGGGGAGAACATATGGGACGGAGTAGGACATAACCATATTACACATCCTCCATGTGAAATCTCCTACCCCTAATTCTCCCATCTGTCTAGTACACGTATCGGTTTGTACGATGTGTGCACAGTATCCTGGTGATACCTCTCCAACTCTCGTAATCCTACTTCCTAGGGTATACCTATATCGGAAAGATTTTTCTCTACTAGCTATGTGGCGTATAAGCTCTGTATCTGTAGGCATTCTATCTGCTCTATATGAAAAGGTCATGGTTTGGTTACTCCATGACACTTCCCAATTTCCCGGCTTTCGGGGATTGGTAATGTTAAAACATATTAGGGATCTATCCACATGATATTGGTGGAGCTTCAAACTAGGAGGACTGGAGATATTAAACCTCCTGTCCACCGGTCTCCCACCCTTTAGCTCAAGTACCTCTCCTACCGTTAAAGGGAATGGTACTAGTCCTGATTTGCTATGACCTTGAGGTACTTGAGAGCATACCCAACAATCTGTTTGATTTAACACACTACCCACTAAGGAGTGATAGTCACTCAATGGATGCCGGTCCATGTGGATATTAAAACTGGATTGGCATTTCTTGATGCACCCATCCTCAACTACATTGTCACAGAGCCTACAGATACAGTTTTCTTCAGCTAACAATCCTTCACAATTGCTTCTATTGTCAATGCTATCGGATCGTTTTCTGATACTCGCCTTCACTTGTTGGTTAAGTTGTTCTTGGAAAACTACGCCTCCATCTTTGTCATCAGAACCCATTCCAGAACCTCTCTCGACCTCCATGGTACTCTCGCCGGAACAGACTGCTCTGGTCAACATCATGGTCAACAGGAAAATCCGGATCACAGTCTCTTGGGGCAAGTCCATCTTATAGGAGGAAACGGAGTAGAATGAGAAGGGGGAAAGAAATAGTTTGAGGGAGATAGGGTGGGAAGTTTGGAGAAAAACAATAAAAGGGAACAGGGAATCGACAACTGCTTCCAATCTTATGATTTTCAATGCTCAGGTGCCGCCTCAGTCCTCCTGGAACAGGCACTCCAGTGATACAACTTCCTCTACCGTCTGTTCCTTATCACGGGACCTCTCTGGATCAGCAACCTTCTTACAGTGGGACGAATGAACCCAAGTCTCTCTCTCGGCAACCTTCAATGCTGTAGTGCTAGTCAATAAGACTTGGTATGGTCCTTCCCATCTGTCAATAAGGCAACCTGAGCGTAGAAAATTCCGTATCATTACATAATCCCCAGGTTCAATGTTATGACAATTACTATCTGGTAAATCAGGAATCATTAACTTCAAATTATCATTTTGCTTCCTTAACTGTTTACTTATGTTAACCAGGTACTTTACAGTCACTTCATTGTTACACTTCAAATCATCCTGAGGGTTAATCATAACATGCGGTTGTCGACCAAATAAGATCTCAAAGGGAGACAGATTAAGAGGGGACCTGGGAGTGGTTCTGATGCTGTATAGTACAATGGGTAAAGCTTCTGGCCATGTCAATCCTGTCTCTGCCATAACTTTGCTCAGTTTATTTTTAATAGTGCTGTTCACTCTTTCCACCTTCGCACTCGCCTGGGGACGGTATGGAGTGTGCAGCTTGCTATCAATTCCCATCAACTTACACATTCCTTGAAAGACATCACCTGTAAAATGGGTACCCCTATCACTTTCAATTATTCTAGGGATACCATATCTACATACAAATTCCTGCACAATTTTCTTAGCAGTAAACATAGCGGTGTTTGTGGCCGCAGGAAATGCTTCGACCCAATTTGAGAATACATCTATACAAACAAGTACATATTTCAAATTTCGACAAGGGGGTAATTGAATAAAGTCAATCTGTATTACCTGAAAAGGGCCGCCTGTAGGTGGGATATGAGATGGTTCTGTTGGTATTGCCTTTCCGATATTCTTTCTCAAGCAGGTAAGGCATGACATTGCTCTCTTACTCGCATGAGATGAAAATCCTGGGGCGCACCAATATGCTCTTATCAACTTGCACATTCCCTCCTTGCCCAGATGAGTCAGCCCGTGTGCTGCCTCAGCTAAACATGGAAGATATGCTCTGGGGGCCACTGGTTTACCTTGTCCATCCGTCCAGAGTCCTGAGGACTCCTGGCCATATCCCTTTGCCTTCCAGACTGCCTTTTCCTGTGTGGAACACAAATTTTGCATTTCACACAACTTCTGTGTGTTGATGGTATTAAATACCATCAATTGTGTGGTGTCTGTCTGTCTGGGTGTACCAGCTGCTAACTTAGCAGCTTCGTCTGCTCGGCTGTTACCAAGTGATACTGGGTCCTGGCTATATGTGTGTGCTTTACACTTGATAACAGCCACTCTGTCGGGTTCCTGTATCGCTGTTAGAAGCCTTTTGATGTGAGCTGCATGCGCTACCGGTGTACCAGCTGCCGTCATGAAATTTCTGAGGCGCCATAGGGCTCCGAAATCATGGACTACCCCGAATGCGTATCTAGAGTCGGTGTAGATATTGGCTGACTTGCCCTTAGCCAATTCACATGCTCTGGTTAGGGCGACCAGTTCAGCAACCTGGGCTGAGTGAGGTGGGCCTAGCGGTTCAGCTTCTATGGTGCCTTGGTCATCTACGACTGCGTATCCAGTACACAAGTCTCCCGAGTCTGACTGTCTGTGACAACTACCATCCGTGTAGAAGGTAAGATCTACATCTTCCAGTGGGTTGTCACTGATGTCAGGCCTTGCGGTAAAATTTTGGGTCAAATATTCCATACAATCATGTGTGTCCTCCTTTGTATTAAATCCTCCTTCCCCATCACTCTCATCCTCCACCCTTTGTGCCTGTCCAGGCACACCTGGGAGATATGTTGCAGGATTTAATGCACTGCATCTCCTTATGGTGATGTTTACGGGGGCCATTAGTGCCAATTCCCATCTTGTAAACCGCGCTGATGAGACGTGCCTGGTTTGGGCAGAATTTAACAAGGCTGACACTGCATGTGGTGTATGAATTGTGAGGTTGTGACCTAGCACTACATCTTCGCTTTTTGTTACTAGCAATGCTATCGCAGCAACGCTTCGCAAGCATGTGGGGAGGGATCGCGCTACCGTATCTAGCTGAGCGCTGTAGTATGCTACCGGCCTGCTGGCATCACCATGCTTTTGGGTTAGGACGCCTGCCGCGCAACCAGCACTTTCTGTTCCGTACAGCTCAAAGGGTTTCCCATAGTCTGGCATACCTAATGCTGGCGCCTGCGTTAGGCACTGTTTAAGTCTCTCAAATGCCATTTCGGACTCGTCTGTATGCGAAATCCGATCAGGTTTGTTTGAGGAGACCATCTCCTGCAAAGGTAATGCCAGAATGGAAAATCCTGGGATCCAGTTACGGCAATACCCACACATTCCTAAAAACGTTCTGATCTGTTGCTGGGTTTGAGGCAGAGTCATGTCTCTAATTGCTTGAATTCTATCAGCGGTCAGGTGTCTCAGTCCTTGTGTTAGACAGTGTCCCAAGTATTTTACTTTAGTTTGGCATAATTGCAACTTGTCTTTGGAAACCTTGTGTCCTGTTTCTGAAAGATGAAACAGGAGCTGTTTCGTATCCTTCAGGGACGCTTCCAATGAATCTGAACACAGTAGTAAATCATCCACGTACTGTATCAATATTGATCCATTCTCTGGTTGGAAAGACTGTAAACAATCATGCAAAGCCTGGGAAAATATACTTGGACTGTCTATGAAACCTTGTGGTAATCGAGTCCAGGTGTATTGGACTCCTCTGTATGTAAATGCAAACAAATATTGGCTGTCAGGGTGCAGAGGTACCGAAAAGAAAGCGGAGCAGAGGTCAATAACAGTGAAAAATTTCGCAGTGGGAGGGATTTGCATAAGGATGACAGCTGGATTTGGCACTACGGGGAACTGACTCTCAACTATTTTGTTAATCCCCCTTAGATCCTGCACTAGCCGGTAACCCCTCCCCCCACTCTTTTTCACAGGGAAGATGGGACTATTGGCTGTGCTGGATGTTCTTACCAGAATGCCCTGTTGTAGCAAGCGCTCTATTACTGGGTAAACTCCTAACTCCACCTCTGGCTTCAGAGGGTACTGTGGGATTTTTGGAGCTATCCTACCATCTTTTACTTGTACAACTACTGGAGCTACGTTTGCCATTAATCCAGTGTCTTGTCCATCTTTAGTCCAAAGTGACTCTGGTATCTGGGATGTCATTTCTTCTACTTGGGAGGGAGTCCTATTTGTCATAATGGTATGTGACATTAATTTTGATGGGGAGTCTAACATGTCTCGCACTTCCTGAGCGTGATTCTCAGGTATGTCCAAGAATACACCTTCAGGAGTACAATAAATGACGCACCCCATTTTACACAATAAGTCTCTTCCCAGGAGATTAGTCGGTGCCGATGCGGCCAGCAAAAAGGAATGCTTGGTGTGTAAAGGCCCTATTGTAATCTCGGCTGGTTTGCTAACAGGGTAATGCTGGACTACTCCCGTTACTCCCATGGCTGGAATTGTCTTACCAGTGGTTCTCATGCCCACTGTCGAATTTATCACTGATTTGGCCGCCCCCGTATCTACAAGAAAGTTTAATGATTTACCAGCTACATTAATTGCAATTTCGGGTTCACTTCCAA